>NC_134898.1:51124932-51157502 GCF_041734735.1 Babylonia areolata
GTGAAGTTTGATGTAAAAGTGGGGTAACATGATCCTTTTTTGACTTTCTTGCAGCATTGTTGAAAATCATCTGAAGGACAACAAATCAGAAGGCAGACCAGCAAGAAGTGAATTGCAGTAGTGAACGCAACTTAGGATCAAGGAACAAACATGCTGAGTGGTTGAATCAATAGTTAGATACTGTCTAATGGTACAGATTTTCCTCAGTAGGAAGTTGCAGTTTTACATAAGTTACTGACATGGTCGTGCAGGGACACAGCTGAATAAAAAAATTAAAAAATAAATTTTTTTTAAAAATCAAAAAAATCACCAAGGTTCCTGACAAAATTTTGAAAGCTGATGTCATCATTGCAGACTGTCAAGGTATGGTCTGAAACATGACTAAGTGCAGACTTAGAGCCTATAAGTATGGCTTCTGTCTTGACATCATGAAGTTTAAGCTTGTTTGTCAGCACCCACTCCCTCACAGCAACAATGCACATCTCTATGTTTTTGTGGAGCCTTCACAGCAACAATGCACATCTCTATGTTTTTGTGGAGGACAGCAAAACAAGTTGGGGTAGAAGCTTTAGTGAGTTGGGTGTCATCTGCAAATTTGTGAAAATGACACTGGTGTTGTCTGATGATGTCAGACAGTGGTTGAGTGTACAGACTAAATAATATTGAACCAAGAACTGAACCTTGGGGAATACCATATCAAGCAGGAAGAGGTCTGGATTCAGAATGAGAACTTGAAATGAACACCTTTTGAGTACAATAGGAGAAAGAAGATTTAAACCAATCATGAACTGTGCCAGAGATTCCAAAGTATTATGAAGATGATTGAGAAGAATATCATGATCTACTGTGTCGAAGGCTGCAGAGAAATCAAGCAGACACAGAAGCATCATTGGGCAAGGGCTACGCCTGACAGGCAGCATAGTCCCAGCTCTCATTTCTTTCGTCAGTTGTGTTGGAATGTGATTGTGCGTTGACGTAAAAGTTGTGTATGTACTTTATGATGGAGTGGAGTATACATTGGTGCTTGTTTTGTGCGATTCTGCCACCGGAACTTCAAGTTATTTGGACATGTTTTCTGTGTAACCTGGCAAGTATTCTTGCTTGTCAGAGCACGCCATTTCTTCACCATCCCCTTTCGCACGCGCAGCCCGCTCCGCGTGTTCCTGAAGCTGACCTCTACCACAGGCCCTTGCTTAATGCTCATTCTCCCCGTGTGTCTTACACACGGGACCAGCTCCTGTCCGTGCCTCCTGCAGCACTTGACCCTTCTGTCATCGACGCCATCAGAGGTGTGGGTATAGGTTGTCACCTCCCCCGTGTTCGCACTCATCGTGCAGGACGTCGCAAGCAGAGGAAGATAGCTGTTGTGTGTGGTACTGGACGTGTAACTTCCACTGACCACCCTGTTAAATGCATCAACTTTGATAACCATATTCGTGTACCTCTGTCCTGCTTTCCCTCCCACCGCTCAACTCAAATTTCTCTAGGTCTGTTCAACGCCCAGTCAGTTGGTCCTCGCCTCAAACGCTCAGCGATCAACGAACATCTGCTCTCAATCAGCCTCGACATCCTGTGTATCACAGAAACTTGGCTTCGCAGTACTGGGGATGAAGCTAAGTGTCGAGATCTCGCTCCCCCTGGCTACACTACCACCTCCTTCCCTCGTGTTACAACAACTTGCGGGGGAGGAATCGCCTTCGTTGTGTCAGACAGGCTGCTCCCACACACAACGTACACATCTGCCTTTCCCTTCAACCATGCCTCATTCGAACTGGCCCAGCTTTCACTGTCGCTGCCACATTCCCACCTCAATGTGTTCTGCCTCTACCGTCCGCCACCAAACAAGAAAAATAAACTCTCTGATACGATGTTCATAGAACAGTTTCCGGACTTCTTAGAATACGCTAATAGTTTACCAGGCTCTCTACTTATTGTTGGTGACTTTAATTTTCACTTTGATTCACCCACACAGTTTTATACCTCTAAATTACTTGAAATTGTCAGTTTGTTCGATCTTAACCAGTCTGTAACCGAGCCTACACACAATCGTGGTCACATCGTCGATTGGGTGTTGCACAGAAATGAGGACTGCCTCCTGAAGTCTACCACCGTCGATCACACCCTGTCCTCCGACCATCACAGTGTGACGTGTCAACTGAACCTCACCAAACCTCCCACGCCCCGTGTGTATAGGGAGGTGCGCACACTGACCTCAATTGACTTAGACTTACTTAAAGCTGACCTGCTGACTAATATCCCTTTTGAGCCGACTGCTGACCAGCTATCCACTGTCCTACGCGCTGCACTCGACAGGCACGCCCCGTCGACTCGGCGCCTGATCTCCAATCGTCCCCCGTCGCCTTGGTACAACACCGTGGGACCAGAGCTGTTGGAGGCCAAGCGGGAGAGAAGAAGAGCTGAGAGGCACTGGCGCGCCACTAGTTTGACCATCAGTAGGGACATTTTTCAGACAGCCAGGAATAATGTAACAAACATTGTTGACAGGGCAAAGTCAAAGTTCTACTCTTCTAAAATACTTGCATGCACCACAGCCAAACAGCTTTTCAACGCTACGAACAATCTACTAGGTAAAATGAAAAACACTCCTCTCCCTACAACATTTTCGGCGCAGGAACTCCCTCAAAAGTTTTCTGACTTCTTCACCGGCAAAATATCATGCATTCGTGAGAAGCTTGACTCTGTTGTGTCTCCTTCTTCACCCGTTCAAGAACGCGTGTACAGTGGTCCTGTTTTACATTGTTTCCAACCGGTAACTGAAGATTTTGTGAAGAAAGTGTGTCTGAGCGCTTGTCCGAAATCCTGTGAGCTTGACCCTGTCCCGTCTTCTTTGTTGGTTGAATGTATTGATGTTCTACTGCCACATATTACTCATGTCATCAATTCTTCCTTGCTGTCTGGTTGTTTCCCTGAAAGCTTCAAGTCTGCTATTGTACGTCCACTCATCAAGAAACCATCTTTGGATCATAATTGCTTGAAAAATTATCGACCTGTCTCTAATCTGTCATTTTTATCAAAACTGCTAGAAAAGATCATATTGTCTCAGCTCTTAGCTCATCTGGAGCAGAATGGCTTACTTAATTCCCACCAGTCAGCTTATAGACGTGGTCATAGTTGCGAAACAGCCCTTCTTAGAATAGTGAATGATTTGCTTTCGGGATTTGATGAGGATAAGATATCTGTTCTCGCTCTCTTAGATTTGTCAGCAGCTTTTGACACTATCGACCACTCTATCCTCTTGAACAGACTTAAAACTTCCTTTGGTATTCGTGACACTGCACTAGCATGGATCACGTCTTACCTGTCAGATCGTACACAGAAAGTGTGTGTAAATGGTACATACTCTAGAATATCTGCCTTGAAATATGGTGTCCCACAAGGGTCCGTCCTAGGTCCTGTTCTTTTCGTGCTGTATGCGGCTCCTGTGTCGGATGTCATCAGTCATCATGCGATGTCGCATGAGAGCTTTGCTGATGACACACAACTTTATCAGTCGGCTTCCATAGCTGAATTTGATGCACTGGTGACTCAAACACAGGAGTGCATTGCTGGCCTAAAGGACTGGATGACTCTCAACAAGCTGCAATTAAATGATGATAAGACTGAATTGATGATAACCTGTCCAAAGAAGTTTCGTCAACATCCTTCCTTTCCTGACTCTGTTCTGATCAATAGCACACCTGTTTCACTTTCTCCCTCTGTTCGCAGTCTTGGTGTAATCCTGGACCAGTCTCTTTCCTTCCAACAGCACATTTCGAATATCTGTAAAGTTGCCTATTTGGAACTGCGTAGAATCAGCTCTATCCGCCACTATCTCTCAACCGATGCAACCAAGACACTTGTATGCTCTCTGGTTCTCTCAAGATTGGATTACTGCAACTCTCTTTTGGCCGGCCTTCCCAAATACCTGTTAGACAGACTCCAACGAATTCAGAATAACGCTGCCAGACTCATTTGCAGAGCTTCTAAATTTGACCATGTTTCTCCTCTCCTTCAGTCTCTCCACTGGTTGCCTGTTTCCGATCGAATAGACTATAAGCTATCCACTCTGACCTTTTCTGCAGTCAACGGATCTGGCCCCAAGTATCTTTCTGAACTCATCCATATCTATACCCCGTCTCGCCAGCTCCGTTCTTCCTCTGATACTCGACTTCTCAGGATACCTCACGTCAGAAGTAAGACCTATGGACACAGATCGTTTTCTTTTCAATCGCCAAAGACGTGGAACAAGCTCCCTGATAACCTCCGTCACTCTGATTCCCTCGCATCTTTTAAATCTCGTCTCAAAACTCACCTTTTCCCTCAGCAATAAGTTCAATTGTGGCAGGTCCACAACTACATGCATGTATATGAATGTGTATTGTGTGTGCGTGTGTTTATGTAAGTTTGTGCCTGCCTATGTGTGCGTATTTGTTAGGGTAGCTGTTAGATACACATGTATGTTAAAATGTATGTATGCAGTGTGTGTGTGTGTGTGCGTGCGTGCGTGTGTGTGTGCGCGTACGTGCGTGCGTGCGTGTGTGTGTGTGTGTGTGGTCACATTTTGGTGTGTGTATGTAACATAGATATAATGTTTTATGTTATCAAAAGCGTTTTTGTAAAGCACCTAGAGCAGATTTCTGGATAGTGTGCTATATAAGTATCCATTATTATTATTATTATTATCATTTGTGTTTGTTCCTCTGTCCCTTTTATTCACCTGTATGTATATGTATGTGTGTGTGTGTGTGTGTGTGTGTGTGTGTGTGTGTGTGTGTGTGTGATGTGTGTGTGTGTTAGTATCATGAAACATGTATTTTAATTCAGACCTGACATTTTTTGTGGAAATTTTGCAAAGATAATGATACAACAATTACACACAAAAGTTAGACCCCTTGATCCCCCCCTCCCAACCCCCAACCACATACACACACTCACATCCACCATCATCACCGCCTCTTCTAAACAATACATTGAACAGGACTGCCAAAATGCCTTAAAATGGGTGCAGTTTTCATTTGGGATCTGGAAAGTTGCATGCCTATTATCAAGCCCCCATGAATGTGTGAAATTCAAGAATCAACTTATGAAATCAACATGTGTATACTGTGATTCCAACAGGGAATTTTTCTAACTTAGAATTTCTTCAAACTGTCAGAAAACGTGTGCAGAATATGGGAGGTGGGGTGGGGATGGTGCGTTAGCAATCTTCTTACGCCAAACTCTCTCCTGTATGACGGCAAGAACTTCCTGAATGTTGTCCTGGGGCATGGTGGGCAGGAATGCGTTCTGGAACAGATCAGTCACACGTCAGAACAGATCAGTCACACGTCAGAACAGATCAGTCACACATCAGTTCACGTAAAACAACACTGCAACGCGTTATAATACATAACACCTTGCACTGACCTGAAGCTGTGATGGGGTGAACGTTATTGTACATGTTTTTTCTTTAAAAAAAAAAAAAATTTTTTTTACATGCTTGCAGTTTCATCTGAAATGCTCCCAGTCTCACTCAGATCTAGTTTTCATTGAAAAACAAACAAACACAGATGAAAAGATCAGTTCCTCAAGAACAAAATTAACTTCAGGATAAGTAAGATACAGGAAATACAACTGAAACGACACTGACAAAGGGAATGCAAAAAGAAAAAAAAATCATAAAATGAAATTAACAGAAAAGAAATAAGCAGGCTTACTAAAAATTGTTATCATTAACATAAACGTAACACATGCCCCCCACCCCCACCCCTCCTCGTCCCTCCCTCCCTCCCCCATTACACACACACACAAAATATAACCAGCAGAGTCTACGACCTCCACAGAGAACAACACTACAGACCACAGCAACAGAAAAGAAGCTTACCTTCAGAGCGAAAGCTAAAGGCTTGTTAAAAAAACACCTCAACTATGTGGAATGACACTGACACTGACACTTTTTAAAGCCACTGGCTGAAATGCCTCAGTAACATGGATACATGTTCCTTCACAATTGCAGTCACACTGTCAAAGGAAAATGAATCAAGACTAATAAAGAATATAATAATAATAATAATACAAATATTATTCTGCAAATTCAGACAGCAAATTGCTAAACATGCATATCTCCAGTCACACTCTTACAAAAACAGGCTATACCTTATCATAGTCATTGGGGTCATTTCTGCTCAGTACACAAACCACCCGGAACAGTAAGAAAATAAGTAGGAGTAAGAAACTGCAGGCTCTATGGGTGTAATAATTTCAAACCAAAATCAAAAGTGTCTGTGGAATGCCAGCATAAAGAAATAATAATAATAATTACAATAATGATAAAAATAAAATGCAGGCTTATATAGTGCAGTACCCCCATCTTAGATGGGGCTCACAGTACTTTACAGTAAAATGTACAAATGTAAGACTAAGCATCATAAAAATATGTACAATCTTAGATGGGGCTCACAGTACTTTACAATAAAATATAAAAGTGTAAGACTAAGCATCATAAAAATATGTACAAAATCAACACAATCTCACATGACACTGGCTAAAATATACATATTCAAGTTTAAGTGACATAAAAATATATAAATCAATGCAGGCACCATCACAGTCTCAAATCACACGGGCACAAATCACAGCAAAACAAATCACATCACTTTCACCATAGTCAAAAATAAACACCAAGGAACCAGCATCACAACACCAAAACAATTCATCACAAATGCATACAAATCAACACCAAGAAGGCACCAAACCAACTTACCACCATGGTGGCGGGCTGGAACAGCAGGGCGGACAGTGGCGATAGCAGAGAGGGGGCGGGGCCGGCCCTGGGCCTCAGCGCCAGACGCAGGTGTGTCAGCACGCACAGCAGACTCTGTGTGCCCAGGTCCTGGTCGACACACACCCGAAGCAGGCCGCCCGCCTCCCCCAGCTGGTTGTCGCACAGCTGCTGGGCCAGGGCCTGGAGAACACGCAACGCACACGGTACAACACGTGTTACACATTGAGCAACACGTAATGCACACTGTGCAACACGTGTAACAGACTAAGCAACACACAAAGCATACTGTACAATACACGTTAACACATTGAGCAACACACACTGTACAACATGTGTGGTACACTGAATAACACACAACACACACTGTACAACATGCTTAACACACTGAGCAACGCACAGCACACACTGTAGAACATGCGTAGTGCACTGAGTAACACACAACGCACACTGTGCAATATGTGCAGAACACTGAGCACCACACAACTCACACTGTATGACACGCATAGTACACTGAGGAACACACAACAAACATTGTACAACATGCGTAGTACACTGAGCAACATACAAAACACAATGCACAACACATTTGACACATTGAGCAACACACAACACACACTGTACAAAACACGTGGTACACTGAGCAACACACATTGTGCAACTTGCTTAACACATTGAGCAACATACAACACACACTATAGAACATGTGTAGTACACTGAGCAACACACAACACACACAATACAACACGTTAAACACATTGAGCAACACACAACACGCACAATACAACACGTTAAACACACTGAGCAACATGCAACTCACACTGTAAAACACGCTTAACACATTGAGCAACATACAACACACACTATAGAACACGTGTAGTACACTGAGCAACACACAACACGCACAATACAACACGTTAAACACACTGAGCAACACACAACGCATAATGTACAACATGCACAACACACTGAGCAACATGCAACTCACACTGTAAAACACGCTTAACACATTGAGCAACACACAGTACACACTGTAGAACACGTAGTACAATGAGCAACACATGACCCAAATCGTTCAACATGCATAATACATTGAATTACACACATTGTACAACATGCGTAAAACATTGAACAACACACAATGCACACTGTACAACATGCATAACACACTGAGCAACACACAACACACACAGTACAATACACGTAATACATTGAGTAACAGACAATGCACACTGTATAACATACATAACACATTGAGCAACAAACAACACACACTGCAACATGTGTAACACACTAAGCAACACTCACCACATACACTACATCAAATGTAATACACTGAGCAACAGACAACGCACAGTGTATAACATGCATTACCCATTGAGCAACACACAACAAACACTGCAACATGTAAAATACACTCAGCGACACACACCACACACTGTACAACACATGTAATACGCTGAGCAACAGACAATGCACACTGTACAAAATGCATGACACAATTAGCAACACGCAATGCACACAGTACAACATGTGTAATACATTGAACAACACACAATGCATACTGCATAACACATGTAACACACAAAGCAATACACAGTGTACACTGTGCAAAATGTGTAAGACACTGAGCAACAGGTAAAGCACACTGTACAACATGTAAAGCACAATGTACAATATGCAAGCACACTGTACAATATATAAAGTACACTGTACAACATGCAATGCATGCTGTGCAACTGTCATGGATGACTTACTTGACAACACACTGTCCATGCAAACATTTATCAATCAGACATGTCAAGCCTGCTACTGTCAACTGCGGCGCATCAGTTCCATCCGGAAATATCTGTCCACTGACGCAACATCTAGACTTGTCGTTTCTCTCATTCTCTCTCGCCTTGACTACTGTAACTCTCTATTGTCTGGTTTGCCTGCTTCATCCATTCAGTCCCTTCAGCGCATACAAAATTCTGCTGCCCGACTCGTCCTCAGAAAGAAAAGATCTGAGCACACCACTCCTCTTTTGCAACATCTCCACTGGCTCCCTGTCTCACACCGAATAAAGTACAAGATCAGCACTCTATGCTACAAATGTATTCACAAATCAGCCCCTTCCTATCTCTGTGGCTGCCTTCACCTCTACACTCCATCTCGCTCACTACGATCAGCTTCGGATCCACTCCACTTACACATACCCAGATTCAAACTCTCGACTGTTGGCCACCGTTCTTTCTCTGTCTCTGGACCTTGCAATTGGAATGAACTTCCTCTTTCGCTTCGTCAAGTCTCCACACTCAGCTCTTTCAAGTCTGGCCTTAAAACCCACCTCTTCCCAAAATAGCCTCCCTTCCCTGCCTCTTCCTTGTCTTTTTAGTGTTTTTTTTTTCAGTTTTAGAGTTATGCTTGCGTGAGAATGACTGGTGCGAAAGCGCTTTGATTTGTTTATGCACAAGATTTAGCGCTATATAGGTACCATTATTATTATTATTATTATCTAATTATTCTGCGTGCACATATCAAATGCATTATAAAACTTATTTGTGTAGGCATATCTGTTTTGTGGTGTCTGTGGTGTGGTATTGGGGGTAGGGGGAACATGTCCACTTTAACATGCATGACAACAACATACAAAATAGATTCAGCAACCCACAACCCACTTTGTGCTGTACACATAACACAATGAGCAACGCTCAACACCTAACAACCCCCAACGCACTCTGCAAAACACGCTGTACAGTAGTGCACAATGTACAACACACACATCACATACACGCCCCCCCCCCCACACACACACACACTACACACATACATACTTGCATTGACACATGGCACATCTTCAAGACTAGCAAACACACACACACACACACACACACGCAGACATCAAAACCAGGAGCACACAAAAGACCACAGTTCCATTATAAATCAATGTCAGTCAATATGTTCACCTTGTCTTGCAGAGCACCACAGCTCTGAATCAGCTGTCTCACGTTGTCAGCCTGCACAAACACAGCAAATCAGTCATACTCACTGACAATCTGTACAGCAGATAGTCATACTCACTCACAATCTATACAGCAGATAATCATAATTCGCTGACACTATACACAGCAAATAGTCATATTAACTGACAACCTATAAAACACCTAATCAAAAACCAAATGGATTACTCCAGCAGAGCAGTATTATGTACATGAGTGCACAAGTAAATGGTTGAATCGACGAGAGTTTGAGCTTGATTCTAAAGAGTGCTTGAACTACTAGGCTCAATGTTGCAAATTGATTCATGTGTGTGTATACTGCAGCATACTTGCTCTGCTGGCCAGTTTGGTGTCCTGCTCTCTTTCTCCATGACCACAGCAACACACATCGTTACCACACACACACACAAACACACACACATACACACACTATAACAGCTGGACCACGTGTACATGTACCTTTTCCCCGTCTCCTCCTGTGCCTGTGCAATGTGTCTCATTCTATGCTTGAATACCAGTCCTCGTGTACCTTATCAAACATTATAAACTAGCAAAACGTCTCTTGTGCTGCGAATGTGTGGTATCACCAAGACAAAAACAACCACGTTGTACAATTATACAAGCGTCCTGTTGAGGGAGAGAGGGAGATGGGAAGACAGAAAAAAGCGTCAACTGTGAACACTGCAGAACGAATGGGAAAACCATCTGCAGAGACCCCAAAGGGGACAGAAGGCAGACTCACCACCACAGTGCGGACTGGGTCGGGCGTGGGACACAGAATGGACATGGTGATCTCTCGATGCAGGGCCAACAGCAGCAGGGTTTCCTTCTGTTCCCCTGGCAGTCGCAGGGTCTGATGAGTCACATCACAACGTAACATTGTTGAAGTGTTTGTATCACATTTAAATAACATCGCAGGGTCTGATGAGTCACATCACAATGTAACATTGTTGAAGTGTTTGTATCACATTTAAATAACATCGCAGGGTCTGATGAGTCACATCACAACGTAACATTGTTGAAGTGTTTGTATCACATTTAAATAACATTGCAGGGTCTGATGAGTCACATCACAATGTAACATTGTTGAAGTGTTTGTATCACATTTAAATAACATCGCAGGGTCTGATGAGTCACATCACAATGTAACATTGTTGAAGTGTTTGTATCACATTTAAATAACATCGCAGGGTCTGATGAGTCACATCACAACGTAACATTGTTGAAGTGTTTGTATCACATTTAAATAACATCGCAGGGTCTGATGAGTCACATCACAACGTAACATTGTTGAAGTGTTTGTATCACATTTAAATAACATCGCAGGGTCTGATGAGTCACATCACAACATAACACTGTTGAAGTGTTTGTATCACATTTAAATAACATTGCAGGGTCTGATGAGTCACATCACAACGTAACATTGTTGAAGTGTTTGTATCACATTTAAATAACATCGCAGGGTCTGATGAGTCACATCACAATGTAACATTGTTGAAGTGTTTGTATCACATTTAAATAACATCGCAGGGTCTGATGAGTCACATCACAACATAACATTGTTGAAGTGTTTGTATCACATTTAAATAACATCGCAGGGTCTGATGAGTCACATCACAACATAACACTGTTGAAGTGTTTGTATCACATTTAAATAACATCGCAGGGTCTGATGAGTCACATCACAATGTAACATTGTTGAAGTGTTTGTATCACATTTAAATAACATCGCAGGGTCTGATGAGTCACATCACAATGTAACATTGTTGAAGTGTTTGTATCACATTTAAATAACATCGCAGGGTCTGATGAGTCACATCACAACGTAACATTGTTGAAGTGTTTGTATCACTTTTAAATAACACCAAAACAACACCGCAGTAATGAATACAAATAAGCAGCTATACATCAGAGGTGAATAGGTAAGAATATGACACAATCCCACAGTACTAAAGCCCTAATGGCAAAATACCCAACTAAGCTATATAAAACATCACATGACTGATCCACTTAGATAAAAACAAACGAACAAAAACACATCATAGAAACAATCCAGCATTTAAGACAAGATACAATATCTCAGCACTGCAGTACTCCTCACACAACAAAATATCACAGTTCAGCACAATGTTCAAAAGGACATTACATCACAGAGCTGAAACATGCACAACATGACACAATACCACAGTGGAGCAACACCTGTGACAGCACGATATCACAGATATAATGCTTACAGCATAACATCCATTAATAATTTGACTCAATATCACACTATGGCAACGTTTGTAACTTGACTAAATACCAAACTATGGCAGCATTTTCACCTGGACAAAATATCAAGCTATGGCAGCATTTGTACCTGGACAAAATATCAAACTATGGCAGCATTTGTACCTGGATTAAATATCAAACTATGGCAGCATTTATAACTGCACTCAAATTTCACTCTGTGGCAGCATTTGTAATTGGGACTCAAATATGACAGTACTGCACTAATCACAGGTGGACTCACATAACACCATGCATCACCATTTGTAACTGGACTCAATATCACACCACATCAGCATCTGTAATATAACTCAATATTATGCTATGGCAGCATTATAATTATAATCAATATTGGGGTACTGAGGCACAGACAGCAGGATACATTGTTACTTATCAGATAAGTATATGAACATGCATGTTAAGAGAAAACAATAAAAAGTAACCAAAGAACTCAAGAAAATGTCTTTCTTGAACCTTAACATTTATTTTTCATGTCACACACACATACATATGATAGTAATAATAATTATAATAATAATAATAATGGGCTCTACGTCCTTAGCATGGGGGTGCAGAGTGCTCACAATTAACACTTAAAAGGATACAAAAACTAAAAACACTGGACATTATAATGAAGCCTCTATACACATGCCATCAAAGACACAGAAGCCTAAGGCAGTTGAAATATGAATACTTGCCTGGCTCAAAAATGAAACAAACATAAAAAAAAAGAAAAAAAAGTGTCAGTGTTGTTGACCTGTGCGGATCAATAAACAATGGGGCAGTGTCATTGGCCTTTGTGGATTTCATAAATGAGCAGCTGACCAGCGAACAGCTAAAGAACACTTGATGATGCAAGTGAATGATTTTGTTTTTATATAGAAGTGGGGATGACCTGTCGTGTGTTGTGTGGGTGTGAATCAGTCCAGTGCTGTGCGTAGTGCAATGCTCTGTTCTGTAAGGCTGGTGTAGCGTATATGGATTTGTCCGAATGCAGTGACGCCTCCTTGAGCTACTGAAACTGAAACTGTAAGGCACTGTTCCTTCAGCCACACCTCTTCCAGCACATGTGGGCACTCTACTTTTCAGTGCAAATAAATGTTGTGGTACATGTGGACATTAAAAAATGTTCCGTCATTTGAGAATGCGCAACTGTTCAGTTCAGTTGCGTTGCACCTTGGAACAAGTGGACATACAGTTGAATGGTGTTTCAGTTATTACAAATAAAAGTCTATATCTATCAATCAATATCTATCTATCTAAATATATATATAATAGATAAAATGAAATAAAACAAAGCAAAACAAAATAAGATCAAGTAAAATACATTCTCAAAGGCTGGACCATACCTGCAGGGCTTGCAGAAACGGAGCCAGGTCCCCATCCAGCTTGACCTGTGCCAGCAGATCACGGACAGCTTTGTACTGGTCACCACACAGCAGGTAGCGGTCAGCCACCGCATCCACCTGCTCCACCTGCAGACAACAGTTTTTCCTTCTCTCTCTACCGGGCCAGTACCACAGAATTTCTTCTTCTTTTTTTTTTTATCCCAAGATTGCATTTAATTGAACATACTCACCATGCCCCACTGATACAGGGGTCTAATTCCTGTCCAGTGCAAAGTACTACTCCATCCAAGTGGTGAAATCAAAATTGGCTGTGGCTAGTAACCTCCCCTAGTATATTACCTCCCTTCTGTCCTCTTTTCTGGCAGACATCTTCCATTCCTGCAGCCTGTGCACCAAGCTGCTGCCGTTCTACTGTCTGGACTTCTGCTGTGTTATCGTGTCCTATAACAGGACGCAAGACAATCTCACTTGTCTGGGCAATCCAATAATAATTTAGCCCAGATAGCGATCAATTGACAAACATGCAGTTTATTTTCCCATTTTGTGTTCAAGAGTCCCATTTGGGGTTGGCAGTACTCATTTCAATAATCCCTGTGCCCGTGCCTCTGCAGTGGAGGGGCAAGTTCACAACAACATTCTGAAGAGAAGCAGCTATTTACCCCACACCCAACCTCCCTCACCCATCCTCTTTTCACTTCCTTCCTATCTTACAGCTGTTGCCATCATTAAAAAGTTACTTCACTGAGGCCATAAGCCAAATACCCCCATAGTTTTGTGTATACAATTATGCAAACAGTTCCTTCTTGACAATGGAAAAAAAATTCATAGCAAAGCTGGGTAACTATTCTGGTGATGACTTTTAATTAAAATACTGAAGAAAAATGTGAGTAATGCTCAAGAACAAGGTTCAACATTGAATCAGTTCTGTTTGAAATAATGAGTGTACAAAAATTGAAGAAATCTTTTATCTAATCAGCCTGTTTGAAAAATATCTAGTTTTTATGCGAAAAAAAAGTTATGTGCAGTTCAGTTTTTTTATCTGATGATGAAAATAAAATTTTAAAAGAGAAGAGAGAAATGTATACATTCTTTTGACATGTCTTATTTAGTCTTATATGGAAAATCGTATCCATATTTTTAAAAACTTCTTTTTTTTTTGAAACAATGTGTTCAAATGTCTAAGTATCAAATCATCTTAAATGAAGACACACCATGCTTCCATTTGCTTTATGCATGTGCACTGTTCCTTTTTTTTTTTTTTTTTTACATTATCTTTTGTGTTTCGTCTTCAGATGAAACCGATCAAAATGTGAAATAAAAACAACAAAAACTCCAGCGGTTCTGATGACTCAGAAAGCCCACCTGGATGTCAGGTTCCTGGATCATTATCCAGTCCAGGCGGTCATCATGTTTGGCTCGCTTGACCAGCGTCATGAAGTCCTGGATTCCGTACTCCCGGCACAGCTGTTTGACCAGGAACTTCCTGCAGGTATAGTGAATATTCAGCCTCTGTCAGGCCACATTATGAACGTTCAGTCATCTGTCAGTCCACATCATGAATATCAAATAATCTGTCAGTCCACATTATGAACATTCAGCCATCCGTCCGTCCACATTATGAATATCAAGTAATCTGTCAGTCCACATTATGAATATCAAGTAATCTGTCAGTCCACATTATGAACATTCAGCCATCTGTCAGTCCACATTATGAATACCAAGTAATCTGTCAGTCCACATTATGAATATCAAGTAATCTGTCAGTCCACATTATGAACATTCAGCCATCTGTCAGTCCACATTATGAATACCAAGTAATCTGTCAGTCCACATTATGAACATTCAGCCATCCGTCAGTCCACATTATGAACATTCAGCCATCTGTCAGTCCACATTATGAATATCAAGTCATCTGTTAGTCCACATTATGAATATTCAGTCATCTGTCAGTCCACATTATGAACATTCAGCCATCTATCAGTCCACATTATGAACATTCAGCCATCTGGCAGTCCACATTCAGCCATGTGGCAGTCCACCCCATGAACATTCAGCCATCTGGCAGTCCACATTCAGCCATGTGGCAGTCCACACATGTACACACAATGAATATTCAGCCATCTGTTAGTCCACACCATGCACATTCAGCCACCTGGCAGTCCATATCATGAACATTCAGCCATCTGGCAGTCAACTCCATGAACATTCAGCCATCTGACAGTCCACTCCATCCACATTCAACCATCTGGCAGTCCACATTCAGCCATCTGGCAGTCAACTCCATGAACATTCAGCCATCTGGCAGTCCACACCATGAACATTCAGCCATCTGTCAGTCCACATTCAGCCATCTGTCAGTCTACACCATAAACATTCAACCATCTGTCTGTCCACATTTGATCCATCTGTCAGTCCACACAATGAATATTCAGCCATCTGTTAGTCCACACCATGAACATTCAGCTATCTGGCAGTCAACACCATGAACATTCATCCATATGTCAGTCCACATCTGTATGCCCAATGAACATTCAGCCATCTGCCAGTCCTCACTTGTACACCCACTGCATCTGTCAGTCCACACAATGAACATTCAGCCATCTGTCATACCATATCTTGTGTATCACAAGTTTTAATACTGGGATGTCATTTACAGAAAATGGTAATATGTGTAACTTTCCATTCCTGTCACACACACACAAACAGACACACACGATGACCTACATACATAATTTTTTTTCCAACAATGGCTTCTTTCATTTCTGTCCATCTTTTGGACAAGGGCTGCATATCAAGATTTTTTTCTTTAAAGCATGCACTTGCCTACCTGATACCTTCATCAATAAAGAATCATCTTAACTCTCTCCATACGAACGGCAAAAGAGAAGATGTTAACAGCGTTTCACCCCAATTACCACCATCAAAATATTGCAAGCGGAAGGCTCTTATACTGAAGAGGTGAATGTTGACAAAGAATACCACAGTTCTGATGACGGAAGCTAAAGGTTGGGTCATTCAGACACCCACTGGACATCCGAGGGGTCTGTGTAGAGGAGAAGAGAGGACTGGCCGTACTGAGTGAGTTAAACCACAAGGACTGTGACAAATTAACTCAAGTGTGGCTGTGTATGGGGGACTCAGATTGAGCATCATGGGAGTAATGCCACTGACACGGTGAAAAATAGAAAAGAATCATCTTAAACAAAACTACCACCCCCGAAAACGGAGTGTGGCTGCCTACAAGGCGGGGGTAAAAACGGTTATACATGTAAAAGCCCACTCGTGTACATGTGAGTGAATGTGGCAGTTGCAGCCCACGAACAAAGAAGGAGAAAAAGAAACAACAAAATCACAGAAAGTGGCTCACTTTGGCTAGTCAGTGTCTCCGTTGTGGCACTGTGCCTGATACATTCATTGATAAATAACAACAACAATAACAACAATAATATCACAGAAAGTGGCTCACTTTGGCTAGTCAGTGTCTCCGTTGTGGCACTGTGCCTGATACATTCATTGATAAATAACAACAATAACAACAACAAAATCACAGAAAGTGGCTCACTTTGGCTAGTCAGTGTCTCCGTTGTTGCAATTGCCTACCTGATACATTCACCAATAAAGAATCACCTTAAGGGGGGGACACGGCAGTGCAAAAGAGACCAAAATGATGTTTTTTTCATAATTTGGGTTTTTGATGGATTTTTATTCTTGAACATCTCTTCTGTCATATGCATAAGTTTTTCCACTGTAAAGATGTCTTTAACAATGAAAAAATTGCCAATAAAGATTGCTTGCTGAATCACGAAAGTGTTTATTTTGTTCAATTTCGATGCAAGTCTTCCGGTTTCTGGCCTTGACAACATACCTTGGACTCGCTCAATGATGAGTAAACCTACAACCATAAGACTCTGCATGATTGTTTTATGACATGTTATTGAAGTTTTGTCATAATTATGAAAATATTCTCTGGGTTTTAATTCATAGCAGTTCCAATCTTTACCCATTGTAAATTTTGAGAATTTCACAATAGCCAAAATTTCAAAAATTTATAAAAAGTACAATAATTGAAGAATCAACACAATCTCACATGAAAATGAAGATAATGTCATTGTGTATCAAGTCGACATAACAAAAAGTGTCTGCATGCACCACATGGACCACAAACCCGATTTCTTTGATACATTGTTTGGCGGCCATTTTGATTTGTTTCCATAGCAACAGGTATTAACAGAAATCTAAGAACACTTTTTTTGTGATCCACAAGTGATGATACACCTAGTAGACAAAAAAAAAAAAAAAAAGAGATATTGTCGGAGAGGAAAAAAAAGTTGTTATTTGACTGTAGTGTCTGACCTTAAACAACAAAAATTCACAGAAAACTGCTTACTTTGGCCAGTCAGTGTTTCCATTCTGGCACAGGTGCTTCAGCTCTTGCAGCAAGTCGTCCAGTTCCTGGCTGATCACTGGCATCACCCCTACCGCTACGATGGTGTCATGCAGTACGTGCGCGCACGCAACCAGGGCATGGCGGAGGTGTCCCAGTGCGTAGAGAGAGGGCAGCAGTTGGGTTTGTGACCTCAGTCTGCGGTTCAGCGCCTGCAGCGTGTCCGCAAGGAGCAGCAGGTGTCCCTCAGGATTCAGGTCGGCGCTGATGACTGCGTCCTGCTCGTGGTGAAGGTCCTGTGGGAAAAGGTTCGCGGTCTTTATATATATAAATGATATGTTGTTACCTTTCCGCTTAACCTGTTCTCCTCCTCATCCAAATTTTGGCAACAACAACAAAAATCTGGGCATAAGATTGACAGTAAAGAAATCACTTTCCAAGGTTAATATCAATCTATCTATCTGAAGACATGAAAACCGTTGAGAATGAAGTGGTCTAGAGCAGTTAACATTTATTCCTCTTGGAACACACACACAAACACACACACACACACACACAAGCGCCCACATCAACACCCACACGGTACCTCAATGCAGTGTATAACAAGCAGACAGAACTCCAGCAGGGTGGGGCAGGCAGCAGTGTCAGGGGAAGCAGCCAGCTCCTGGTCCACCACTGTCTGGGCGTCCGCCAGGAACTTGTCCAGGTGGACATACACGTCTTTCTCACTGAACACCACAGCGTTTAGCTGTATTATTTTGCACTGTGTTGTGTTGTGTTGTGTTGAACAGGACCACCACTGTCCGAGTGTTCCCCAGAAACTTCTCCAGGTGTCCATGCATGTCTTCCTCACTGAACACCATAGTGTTGTATTGTGTAACATGTCGTGTTGTGTGGTGCTGTGTTGTGTTTTGCTGTGCTGTGTTGTACATGTCCACCACTGTCTGAGTGTCCTCCAGAAACTTCTCCTGGTGGTTGTGCATGTCTGTCTCACTGAACACCATAGTATTGTATTGTGTAACATGTCGTGTCGTGTCGTGCCGTGCGGTGCTGTGTTGTGTTTTGCTGTGCTGTGTTGTACATGTCCACCACTGTCTGAGTGTCCCCCAGAAACTTCTCCTGGTGGTCGTGCACGTCTATCTCACTGAACACCACAGTGTTGTATGTGTTGTGTTGTGTCATGTTGTATTGTATTGTATAGTGTTGTACTGTACAGGACCACCACTGTCTGGATGTCCATCACGAGCTTGTCCAGGCGGCCGTACACATCTTTCTCACTGAATACCTAAGTGCTGTGTTATGTTATGTCATGTCATGTCGTGCAGTGTCGTGTCATGTCATGTCATACAGGGTTGTGTTGTGTCATGTTGTGTCATGTCGTGTCATATCATGCAGTGTCGTGTCATGTCATACAGGGTTGTGTTGCGTTGTGTCATGTAGGGTTGTGTTGTGTTGTGTTGTGTCATGTCATGTCGAGTCATACAGGGTTGTGTTGTGTTGTGTTGTACTGGACCACCACTGTCTGGATGTCCGTCAGGAGCTTGTCCAGGCGGCCGTACATATCTTTGTCACTGAACACCTAAGTGTTGTGTCATGTTGTGTCATGTCATGTCGTGCAGTGTCGTGTCATGTCATGCAGTGTTGTATCATGTCATGTTGTGTTGTGTCGTGTCATGTAGTGTCATTCAGGGTTGTGTTTCGTCGTGTTGTGTTGTACTGGACCACCACTGTCTGGGCGTCAGTCAGGAACTGGTCCAGGTGGCCGTACACGTCTTCCTCACTGTACTGTATTGTGTTGTGATGTGTCATGTCATGTTGTGTCGTGTTGCGTTGTGTTGTACAGGTCCACCACTGTCTGAGTGTTCACCAGAAACTCTTCTAGGTGGCAACAAACAGTTTCTCACTGAATACTATTGTGTTGTGTTGTGTTGTGTTGTGCTGCATTGCGTTGCATTGCGCTGTGTTGTGTTGTGTTGTGTTCTACTGGTCCACCACTGTCTGAGCGTTCCAAAAATAACTTCTCTAGGTCGTACACACCTTTCTCACTGAACACCACAGTGTTGAGTTGCATTGTTTTGCATTGTATTGTATCATGTTGTATTGTATCATATTGCATCATATTGTATTGTATCATTATGCTGCATTGAATTACACTGTGTCGCGCTGCATTATACATAGTGTATTGTATTGTACTGTACTGTACTGCATTGTATTGTGTTGTATTGTATTGTATTGTATTGTGCTCCTCTATGCTGTACTGTGTTGAGTTTTGTGTTGTTGGTTACCACCCAGCTAGGCCACACAGGAAGTGTGTGCTGTGGATGTGTTTTGTGACAAACTGGGTGCTCAGTGTTTCAGTGAGAAATGGGCATTGTGATTTTTTTTGGACATATCAGTACTGTTTTACACACACACACACACACACACACACACACAAGAAACACACATGCAGCCAAACACACACATAAACACACACACACACACACACAAACACATTCACACACACACACACACACACACACACACACAAGAAACACACACACACACACACAAGAAACACACATGCAGCCAAACACACACATAAACACACACACACACACACAAACACATTCACACACATGCAGCCAAACACACACACACACACACACACAAGCACTATACTGACAGGTCAACATGTCTGACCTGTGTTTCAGCAGCAGTCGCAGCAGGAAGGAGCGCAGCACAGGCGTGGGGTCGATGAGGTCATCATGCACAGTCATGTTCTTCGTCTGCAACAGGGTCTTGCCCTTTGACCTGCACACATTCCAAACCATCAACAAATGACCTGCACATGTTCCAAGCCATCAACAAATGACCTACACACATTCCAAACCATCAACAAATGACCTACACACATTCCAAGCCATCAACAAATGACCTACACACATTCCAAACCATCAACAAATGACCTGCACACATTCCAAACCATCAACAAATGACCTGCACATGTTCCAAGCCATCAACAAATGACCTACACACATTCCAAGCCATCAACAAATGACCTACACACATTCCAAACCATCAACAAATGACCTACACACATTCCAAACCATCAACAAATGACCTACACACATTCCAAACCATCAACAAATGACCTGCACATGTTCCAAGCCATCAACAAATGACCTATACACATTCCAAACCATCAACAAATGACCTGCACATGTTCCAAGCCATCAACAAATGACCTACACACATTCCAAACCATCAACAAATGACCTACACACCTTCCAAACCATCAACAAATGACCTACACACCTTCCAAACCATCAACAAATGACCTGCACATATTTCAAGCCATCAACCAGTGACCCCATCAGCCAATGACCTGCACAAATTCCAAACCACCACTGACCATCACTGCATCACCATCACATTCCAAACCACAACTGACCATTGCTACATCTACCAATCAAAACCAAACACACTATTTTCTTCAGCAACATCTTCCCTTTGATCTGCATAACTCCAAACCATCTGGCAAAAGGATGAAAAAGCCAAAATATCAACAAAAAAAGATGGTATATGGTATTTGTGTGACCATCACTGAAATCATCAAATAAAAACAGACATATACCATGATCACAATCTCCTCGCAAGTTGTTTCTGACCTCAAAATTTTACAAGGACAAAAAAAATTCATCTGTTTTTCAAATATTGTGAAAGAATTAGAAAATTTTGCTTCACTAATTAGAACAAACTAATGCTTGCTGAAACAGCAACACAGCAAGATAATATCAAAATCCAACATATCTACTTCAATCTTTCAGCCACTTAAGTCACACACACACACACACACACATATTTATATATATATGAAGGACAGTACAAACTATAGATATACATATTAAGGACAGTACAAATCAGGGACATACACATTAATGACGTCTACAAAAAATAAACATTAAGTTTCAGTTTCAGTAGCTCAAGGAGGTGTCACTGCTTTCGGACAAATCCATATATGCTACACCACATCTGCCAAGCAGATGCCTGACCAGCAGCGTAACATTAAGGACAGTACAAATAAGAGACATATGCACATTACAGACAATACAAATGATAAACAGATACGCATTAAGGACAGTACAAATGAGAAACACATACACAGTAAGGACAGAACAAATGAGAAACACATACACAGTAAGGACAAAACAAATGAGAAACAAATACGCATTCAGGATAGAACAAATGAGAAACACATACACAGTAAGGACAGAACAAATGAGAAACACATACACAGTAAGGACAGTACAAATGATAAACACATACACAGTAAGGACAGTACTAATGATAAACACATACACAGTAAGGACAGTACTAATGATAAACACATACACAGTAAGGACAGTACAAATGAGAAACACATACACAGTAAGGACAGTACTAATGATAAACACATACACAGTAAGGACAGAACAAATGATAAACACATACACCGTAAGGACAGTACAAATGATAAACACATACACAGTAAGGACAGTACTAATGATAAACACATACACAGTAAGGACAGTACAAATGAGAAACACATACACAGTAAGGACAGTACAAATGATAAACACATACACTGTAAGGACAGTACTAATGATAAACACATACACAGTAAGGACAGTACAAATGAGAAACACATACACAGTAAGGACAGTACTAATGATAAACACATACACAGTAAGGACAGTACAAATGATAAACACATACACTGTAAGGACAGTACAAATGAGAAACACATACACAGTAAGGACAGTACTAATGATAAACTGATACACAGTAAGGACAGTACTAATGATAAACACATACACAGTAAGGACAGTACTAATGATAAACATACACAGTAAGGACAGTACTAATGATAAACACATACACAGTAAGGACAGTACTAATGATAAACATACACAGTAAGGACAGAACAAATGATAAACACATACACTGTAAGGACAGTACTAATGATAAACATACACAGTAAGGACAGTACTAATGATAAACACATACACAGTAAGGACAGTACTAATGATAAACATACACAGTAAGGACAGAACAAATGATAAACACATACACAGTAAGGACAGAACAAATGAGAAACACATACACAGTAAGGACAGTACTAATGATAAACACATACACAGTAAGGACAGTACTACTGATAAACACATACACAGTAAGGACAGTACAAATGAGAAACACATACACAGTAAGGACAAAACAAATGAGAAACACATACACAGTAAGGACAGAACAAATGAGAAACACATACACAGTAAGGGCAGAACAAATGATAAACACATACACAGTAAGGACAGTACTAATGATAAACACATACACATTAAGGACAGTACAAATGATAAACACATACACAGTAAGGACAGTACTAATGATAAACACATACACAGTAAGGACTGTACAAATGAGAAACACATACACAGTAAGGACAGTACTAATGATAAACACATACACAGTAAGGACAGTACAAATGATAAACACATACACTGTAAGGACAGTACAAATGAGAAACACATACACAGTAAGGACAGTACAAATGATAAACACATACACAGTAAGGACAGTACAAATGATAAACACATACACAGTAAGGACAGTACTAATGATAAACACATACACAGTAAGGACAAAACAAATGAGAAACACATACACAGTAAGGACAGTACTAATGATAAACACATACACAGTAAGGACAGTACAAATGATAAACACATACACTGTAAGGACAGTACAAATGAGAAACACATACACAGTAAGGACAGTACAAATGATAAACACATACACAGTAAGGACAGTACAAATGATAAACACATACACTGTAAGGACAGTACAAATGAGAAACACATACACAGTAAGGACAGTACTAATGATAAACACATACACAGTAAGGACAGTACTAATGATAAACACATACACTGTAAGGACAGAACAAATGAGAAACACATACACAGTAAGGACAGTACTAATGATAAACAGATACACAGTAAGGACAGTACTAATGATAAACACATACACAGTAAGGACAGTACTAATGATAAACAGATACACAGTAAGGACAGTACTAATGATAAACACATACACAGTAAGGACAGTACAAATGAGAAACACATACACAGTAAGGACAGTACTAATGATAAACACATACACAGTAAGGACAGTACTAATGATAAACACATACACAGTAAGGACAGTACTAATGATAAACATACACAGTAAGGACAGAACAAATGATAAACACATACACAGTAAGGACAGAACAAATGAGAAACACATACACAGTAAGGACAGTACTAATGATAAACAGATACACAGTAAGGACAGTACTAATGATAAACACATACACAGTAAGGACAGTACTAATGATAAACATACACAGTAAGGACAGTACTAATGATAAACACATACACAGTAAGGACAGTACTAATGATAAACATACACAGTAAGGACAGAACAAATGATAAACACATACACTGTAAGGACAGTACTAATGATAAACATACACAGTAAGGACAGTACTAATGATAAACACATACACAGTAAGGACAGTACTAATGATAAACATACACAGTAAGGACAGAACAAATGATAAACACATACACAGTAAGGACAGAACAAATGAGAAACACATACACAGTAAGGACAGTACTAATGATAAACACATACACAGTAAGGCCAGTACTAATGATAAACACATACACAGTAAGGACAGTACAAATGAGAAACACATACACAGTAAGGACAGAACAAATGAGAAACACATACACAGTAAGGACAGAACAAATGATAAACACATACACAGTAAGGACAGTACTAATGATAAACACATACACATTAAGGACAGTACAAATGATAAACACATACACAGTAAGGACAGTACTAATGATAAACACATACACAGTAAGGACTGTACAAATGAGAAACACATACACAGTAAGGACAGTACTAATGATAAACACATACACAGTAAGGACAGTACAAATGATAAACACATACACTGTAAGGACAGTACAAATGAGAAACACATACACAGTAAGGACAGTACAAATGATAAACACATACACAGTAAGGACAGTACTAATGATAAACACATACACAGTAAGGACAAAACAAATGAGAAACACATACACAGTAAGGACAGTACTAATGATAAACACATACACAGTAAGGACAGTACAAATGATAAACACATACACTGTAAGGACAGTACAAATGAGAAACACATACACAGTAAGGACAGTACAAATGATAAACACATAAGGACAGTACAAATGATAAACACATACACTGTAAGGACAGTACAAATGAGAAACACATACACAGTAAGGACAGTACAAATGATAAACACATACACAGTAAGGACAGTACTAATGATAAACACATACACAGTAAGGACAAAACAAATGAGAAACACATACACAGTAAGGACAGTACTAATGATAAACACATACACAGTAAGGACAGTACAAATGATAAACACATACACTGTAAGGACAGTACAAATGAGAAACACATACACAGTAAGGACAGTACAAATGATAAACACATACACAGTAAGGACAGTACAAATGATAAACACATACACTGTAAGGACAGTACAAATGAGAAACACATACACAGTAAGGACAGTACTAATGATAAACACATACACAGTAAGGACAGTACAAATGAGAAACACATACACTGTAAGGACAGTACAAATGAGAAACACATACACAGTAAGGACAGTACTAATGATAAACAGATACACAGTAAGGACAGTACTAATGATAAACACATACACAGTAAGGACAGTACTAATGATAAACAGATACACAGTAAGGACAGTACTAATGATAAACACATACACAGTAAGGACAGTACAAATGAGAAACACATACACAGTAAGGACAGTACTAATGATAAACACATACACAGTAAGGACAGTACTAATGATAAACACATACACAGTAAGGACAGTACTAATGATAAACATACACAGTAAGGACAGAACAAATGATAAACACATACACAGTAAGGACAGAACAAATGATAAACACATACACAGTAAGGACAGTACTAATGATAAACACATACACAGTAAGGACAGTACTAATGATAAACACATACACAGTAAGGACAGTACTAATGATAAACATACACAGTAAGGACAGAACAAATGATAAACACATACACAGTAAGGACAGAACAAATGATAAACACATACACAGTAAGGACAGTACTAATGATAAACAGATACACAGTAAGGACAGTACTAATGATAAACACATACACAGTAAGGACAGTACTAATGATAAACATACACAGTAAGGACAGTACTAATGATAAACATACACAGTAAGGACAGTACTAATGATAAACATACACAGTAAGGACAGTACTAATGATAAACATACACAGTAAGGACAGTACTAATGATAAACACATACACAGTAAGGACAGTACTAATGATAAACACATACACAGTAAGGACAGTACTAATGATAAACATACACAGTAAGGACAGAACAAATGAGAAACACATACACAGTAAGGACAGTACTAATGATAAACACATACACAGTAAGGACAGTACTAATGATAAACACATACACAGTAAGGACAGTACTAATGATAAACACATACACAGTAAGGACAGAACAAATGATAAACACATACACAGTAAGGACAGTACTAATGATAAACATACACAGTAAGGACAGCACGCCACAACAAAGCACATCACACAGAGAAGAGAACAAGCACCATCACACAGAGAAGAGAACAAGCACCATCACACAGAGAAGAGAACAAGCACCTTCACACAGACCTGCTCACCCTGCACGGGGGGGGGGACACTCACTTGTGGATGATGTAGCCAAAGATGTGGCTGACAGCAGCGGGTTCAGGCGGGTTCTTTCCAGCAAAACACAGCTGGGACACCAGAGCCATCAGGAACCCACTGATCTGTCGCTGGTAGCGACCCAGCAGCTCTGCAGCCTCTCTGTGACAACACACACAACACTTAGTCAGCCACCCCGCACTGAAGACACCATCTCTGCTGATCCGTGCTACTATCATTTATTACCTAAAAACCTTATTACCTAAAAACCTGAGTATACAATGCAGTGCAATACAGTGCAATGCAATGGAATGCAACACACCATACTACAATGCAATGCAATACAGTTACAGTAAAAACTCCAGCATATGCATTCATCAAAAACATGCAGGTTATAGCGTGTCACAGGTTTATTTCTCTCTTTTAAAAACAATGCATTCATCAAAAACATGCAGGTTATAGCGTGTCACAGGTTTATTTCTCTCTTTTAAAAACAATCACAAAAAGACAAACTCCTGGTAACCAAACCTCCAAGAAAAGAAGACATCCCAATCTGCTCAAAAACAAAAAAAAACAAAAAACAAAAAAAACCAAAAAAAAACAAAACCCACTTCCCCTCAATCACTGACCTCACATGGGATATCTTTGGAGTAATGACAGATACTTGACAACCATAATGAACATCATCTTCAAGCATTGATATCCAAAAACTTAAATTCTTTGAAAACATTTCTTCTGCATGGAGACTGCTTTCCAAAACAATGTGACAAACTTAAGAAGTGTTCATCCCTGGCAGAATTCATGATGGATCATGGCATGAAAATCGCGATGTGAAAGAGTTATTCCTGCAGGAGGACCATCACCGTTACCCCACATACTGCCTTCCTGGGCACAACAGGTTTTCACAAATGGAATGACATTTGACAACATAGCCAAATAATTATTCTATTGTACAACTTCAACATGATTATTCTACTGTAAGACATATTTCATGGTTCTGCTGTTCCTGTAGTTTTCTTCTGTTCAGCTACACAATGAGCACCCTTTGTACCTAGTGCTGATGTTTTCTCAAGGATGATTATTACTTTATATATTTCATTTTATTATATTTTATTTTTTTAATTTTCATTTTCATTTATTTATTTATTTAATATTTTAGTTTTTTTTAAAATAATTTATTTATTAAAAAAAAATTGTGATTTATTTTTATTCTGTTTTATTTTATTTATTTATTATTATTTAAAAAAAAAAAAAAATTATTTATCTTTTTTTTTCTCAAGGCCTGACTAAGCGCAATGGGTTACACTGCCGGTCAGACATCTGCTTGGCAGATGTGGTGTAGCAAATATGGATTTGACCAAACGCAGTGACGCCTCCTTGAGCTACTGATACTGATACTCTCAAGGATGACTACTGTGGGCAGATCTTAATAGGAACAATTCCCACAAACTGAACCTCCAGGGGGAGTCACCTGTCCTGGTTGCAGGCAGTGGCTGGATCAAAGTCTGGAGGCACTCGGGTGCCACATTCTTGGCATTTGGCATCGGCACGATTTCCGTGACAGGAGTCTCTGTAGCAGCTGTTGCACAGGCGATGGCTACAGGGCAGCTCCACAGGGGAAGACTCGAACTTGGTATCACAGTACGAGCATTTGCCGAGTTTCCTGAAACAGAATAACATGAAATGGTACATTGGAGATGGAAAAAGGACCCCGCCTGCCCCCCTCACCTTTTTTTTCCAACAAGCTTTATCATGGTGCCTTTCTGTGGAGGACCCTTCAGTGAATTATAGCTATCATCTGGATCCAGAAAGAATGGTATCAACTTTACTGGCATGCAAATGCTTTCATACATGTGCTTGTAATCTAAACTCGAGTTGTTTATTTACTGGACATCCAATATCATATTATTGTATGTGAATACCTGTGGGAAGTGCTGCACATCATTAGATTCCAGTATTATACCAACTGCTACTTTCTCAAGGATGACAAAAAGATATGACTGAAAAAGACAATTTAAAAAAATGTTGAAAAAAGTATCATATCTTGTTTCCAGTCCCACTTATATGGGAACCCCCACCCCCACCCCCCCAAAAAAAAAACCAACATCAGACCACAGTCAGTCAACAAAGATGACACATTAAAATCCAACACTGAAACAGCGAAGAAGATGGCATGGTTGTATGCACTGACATATATCTTTTTTAAAACAATTTTAATCAGAAAAAAGTATACATTATGTGATATTGGGAGGAGACAATAGAATACTGTCCTGAGCATTGACCATTCAACATCAAAAGAACATAGGCAGAACAATGAATATTCATCAATGCATCTAATTCATCAGATATCACAAAGCTTTGTGCTGTACAATGCACATGGATAATGTCCACTTCGGTTCTTTTTCATTTTATTTTACAATACATAGTTATTTCAAAAACATACTTGTTGACTTCATGTGCCCATTTAAGATCTTTTATGAACATCTGCAGTGTTGGCTTTACTTTACTGATTCCACAACACTGGTCAACAAAGAATCTGGCTACCAATAAAACTTTTATTGTAAAACACAATCAAACATACCCCAGAAGATGTCCAATCATTCTGCCATTGGTACGTTTCAGGAAGTCATCCACCTGAGCCAGAGTCTGCGCCTTCTTCATGTCCACATTGTCACCAAGCATCTGTCACACACACAGTTTAACTCTCTCAAGGAGGTGTCACTGCGTCACTTGCGTTCGGACAAACCCATATACTCTTACACCACATCTGCGAGGCAGATGACTGACCAGCAGCATAACCCAACACACTTTTTCAGGCCTGGAGTGCATGCTTATATACTTGTGTACCTATCAAATGGATTTCTGCTACAGATTTTTTTGCCAAAGCACATCTTCATTGCCGTGGGTTCTATTTCAGTGCGCCATGTGCGTGCTACACATGGGACCTTGGCTTATCCTCTCATCCAAATAGCTAGATGCTCAGTTTGATATTCCAGTCATACACGCGAGAAAGGGCAAGAGTGGGATTCAAACCCACACCCTCGCTGACTATCTATACTGGCAGCTGAGTGTCTTAACCATTCTGCCACCTTCCTTTCTTCTCCCCACCCCTCCCCTGCTCCCCACCCCTCCCCTGCACCCCCTCTCCCCTGCCCCCCTCTCCCCCTCCTCCAACACATACCTGACAGGTGCAAGTTACACAATGAGACAACTATCACATTTACATTTACAATGAGACAGCAATTACTACATTTACAATCACTACATTTACATGAAGAGACAACAATCACTACATTTACATGATGAGACAACAATCACAACATTTACAATCACTACATTTACATGAAGAGACAGCAGTCACTGTGTTTACATGAAGCGACAGCAGTCACTTTGTTTACATGAAGAGACAGCAGTCACTACATTTACATGATGAGACATCACTACATTTACAATCACTACATTTACATGAAGAGACAGCAGTCACTGTGTTTACATGAAGAGACAGCAGTCACTGTGTTTACATGAAGAGACAGCAATCACTACATTTACATGAAGAGACAGCAGTCACTACATTTACATGATGAGACAACAATCACTACATTTACAATCACTATATTTACATTAAGAGACAGCAATCACTACATTTACATGATGAGACAGCAGTCACTACATTTACATGATGAGACAACAATCACTACACTTACATGATGAGACAACAATCACTACATTTACATGAAGAGACAGCAGTCACTGTGTTTACATGAAGAGACAGCAATCACTACATTTACATGAAGAGACAGCAGTCACTACATTTACAATCTCTATATTTACATGAAGAGACAGCAATCACTACATTTACATGATGAGACAGCAGTCACTACATTTACATGATGAGACAACAATCATTACACTTACATGATGAAACAACAATCACTACATTTACAATCACTACATTTACATGAAGAGACAGCAGTCACTACATTTACATGAGGAGACAGCAATCACTACATTTACAATCACTACATTTACATGATGAGACAGCAGTCACTACATTTACATGAAAAGACAGCAATCACTACATTTACATGAAGAGACAGCAGTCACTGTGTTTACATGAAGAGACAGCAGTCACTGCATTTACATGATGAGACAACAATCACTACGTTTACATGATGAGACAGCAATCACTACATTTACAATCACTACATTTACGTGAAGAGACAGTTGTCACTGCGTTTACATGAAGAGACAGCAGTCACTACATTTACATGAACAGACAACAATCACTACATTTACATGATGAGACAACAATCACTACATTTACAATCACTACATTTACATGAAGAGACAGCAGTCACTACATTTACATGATGAGACAACAATCACTACATTTACAATCACTACATTTACGTGAAGAGACAGTTGTCACTGCGTTTACATGAAGAGACAGCAGTCACTACATTTACATGAACAGACAACAATCACTACATTTACATGATGAGACAACAATCACTACATTTACAATCACTACATTTACATGAAGAGACAGCAGTCACTACATTTACATGATGAGACAACAATCACTACATTTACAATCACTACATTTACATGAAGAGACAGCAGTCACTGTGTTTACATGAAGAGACAGCAGTCACTACATATACATGAAGAGACAGCAATCACTGTGTTTACATGAAGAGACAGAAGTCACTGCGTTTACATGAAGAGACAGCAGTCACTACATTTACATGAAGAGACAGCAATTACTACATTTACATGATGAGACAACAATCACTACATTTACAATCACTACATTTACATGAAGAGACAGCAGTCACTGCGTTTACATGAAGAGACAGCAGTCACTACATTTACATGAAGAGACAGCAATCACTACATTTACATGATGAGACAACAATCACTACATTTACAATCACTACATTTACATGGAGACAGCAGTCACTGTGTTTACATGTAGAGACAGCAGTCACTACATTTACATGAAGAGACAGCAATCACTACATTTACATGAAGAGACAGCAATCACTACATTTACACAGCAAGTCACTACACTTACATGAAGAGACAGCAGTCACTGCATTTCCATGATGAGACAACAATCACTACATTTACATGATGAGACTGCAATCACTACATTTACATGAAGAGACAGCAGTCACTGTGTTTACATGAAGAGACAGCAGTCACTACATTTACATGAAGAGACAGCAATCACTACATTTACACAGCAGTCACTACATTTACATGAAGAGACAGCAGTCACTGTGTTTACATGAAGAGACAGCAGTCACTGCGTTTACATGATGAGACAACAATCACTACATTTACATGATGAGACAGCAATCACTACATTTACAATCACTACATTTACATGAAGAGACAGCAGTCACTGCGTTTACATGAAGAGACAACAATCACTACATTTACATGAAGAGACAGCAATCACTACATTTACATGATGAGACAGCAATCACTACATTTACAATCACTACATTTACATGAAGAGACAGTAGTCACTGCGTTTACATGATGAGACAACAATCACTACATTTACAATCACTACATTTACATGAAGAGACAGCAGTCACTACATTTACATGAAGAGACAACAATCACTACATTTACAATCACTACATTTACATGATGAGACAGCAGTCACTGTGTTTACATGAAGAGACAGCAGTCACTACATTTACATGAAGAGACAGCAATTACTACATTTACATGATGAGACAGCAATTACTACATTTACATGATGAGACAACAATAACTACATTTACAATCACTACATTTAAAGCAGTCACTGTGTTTACATGAAGAGACAGCAGTCACTACATTTACATGAAGAGACAGCAATCACTACATTTACATGAAGAGACAGCAGTCACTACATTTACATGAAGAGACAACAATCACTACATTTACAATCACTACATTTACATGATGAGACAGC
>NC_134898.1:51157602-51160102 GCF_041734735.1 Babylonia areolata
CTGCATTATTGTGTAAGCATTGTTTCATGTGAGGCGGTTAGAGCCTATCATATGGGGAGTTCGCGCCACATGAGTACTACGTATTTTCATAATTCTCCTTCTTACTAGGATTGATTTTCTCCTAGCAGGTGCTCAAAAGTATCTAACCAGGTTGTTATCTAAACCCTCAGGACATACTGAATGGAACTTCCTGTGTGCAGTGACGCTACAGACAGACTCCAATCACGCATGCTGAGAAACTGGTTAGAAGGTCATTCAAATGAACACATACTGAAAGAACATTTGAATGAACAAAGCTTTTTTGGCCCATCTATTCCTGTTGTTTTTTTCCCCGTCAAGGCCTGACAAAGCACGATGGGTAACACTGCTGGTCAGGCATCTGCTTGGCAGATGTGGTGTAGTGATTATGGATTTGTACAAATGCAGTGACACCTGCTTGAGCGACTGAACTGAACAGAAAAAAGAGTCTAGTTTCATTTAACTGCTGTCATGATCTCAATTGGGGATATAAAGACTTGGATGTGTGTGCGTGTATGCGTGTGCACACGCATTCATGCATGTGTGTGTATATGCATGTGTGTGTGCACGCATGACCGTATGCCTGCATGCATGTGTTATGCCAAAGGGTGAAATCTGATTTAAAAGACAACAAAACAAAACAGAAAAACAGACAACAGCAGCACCTCTTCTTCCTCCTCGTCCTCCACAGAGGTGCCCGACCCAGACACCGCCTCCTCCTCCTCCTCCTCGCCCTGTGGGTCCAGCTTCCTGTCCAGCTTCCTGAAGAGAATGCCGGAGTGTCGGGCCTGCTCCAGGAACCAGCTGGCCACGGTCAGCGCTCGGTCCACGTCTCGCAGGCTGACGAAGCTGCACTCGTCCTGCACAGGTGTATCACTCAGGTCGTCATTCAGGTGTCGTGACATGTGGCGTCTGTCTCTGAGGGTAGTACCCAGGTCGTCGTTCAGGTGTAGTGACATGTGAGGTCTGTCTCTGAGGGTAGTACCCAGGTCGTCATTCAGGTGTAGTGACATGTGGGTCTGTCTCTGAGGGTAGTACCCAGGTCGTCATTCAGGTGTAGTGACATGTGGCGTCTGTCTCTGAGGGTAGTACCCAGGTCGTCATTCAGGTGTAGTGACATGTGGGTCTGTCTCTGAGGGTAGTACCCAGGTCGTCATTCAGGTGTAGTGACATGTGGGTCTGTCTCTGAGGGTAGTACCCAGGTCGTCATTCAGGTGTAGTGACATGTGGGTCTGTCTCTGAGGGTAGTACCCAGGTCGTCGTTCAGGTGTAGTGACATGTGGGTCTGTCTTTGAGGGTAGTACCCAGGTCGTCGTTCAGGTGTAGTGACATGTGAGGTCTGTCTCTGAGGGTAGTGTCTGTGGTGAGTGTTATGTGTAACTGTGTTGTGTGTTGTCTGTGGTGAGTGTTATGTGTAACTGTGTTGTGTGTTGTCTATGGTGAGTGTTATGTGTAACTGTGATGTGTGTTGTCTATGGTGAGTGTTATGTGTAACTGTGTTGTGTGCTGCCTATGTCGAGTGTTATGTGTAACTGTGTTGTGTGTTGTCTATGGTGAGTGTTATGTGTAACTGTGATGTGTGTTGTCTATGGTGAGTGTTATGTGTAACTGTGATGTGTGTTGTCTATGGTGAGTGTTATGTGTAACTGTGATGTGTGCTGCCTATGTCGAGTGTTATGTGTAACTGTGTTGTGTGTTGTCTATGGTGAGTATTATGTGTAACTGTGTTGTGTGTTGTCTATGGTGAGTATTATGTGTAACTGTGTTGTGTGTTGTCTATGGTGAGTATTATGTGTAACTGTGATGTGTGTTGTCTATGGTGAGTATTATGTGTAACTGTGTTGTGTGTTGTCTATGGTGAGTGTTATGTGTAACTGTGATGTGTGTTAACTATGTCAAGTGTTATGTGTAACTGTGATGTGTGTTAACTATGTCAAGTGTTATGTGTAACTGTGATGTGTGTTGTGTATGGCGAGTGTTATGTGTAACTGTGATGTGTGTTAACTATGTCAAGTGTTATGTGTAACTGTGATGTGTGTTGTGTATGGCGAGTATTATGTGTAACTGTGATGTGTGTTAACTATGTCAAGTGTTATGTGTAACTGTGATGTGTGTTGTGTATGGCGAGTATTATGTGTAACTGTGATGTGTGTTAACTATGTCAAGTGTTATGTGTAACTGTGATGTGTGTTAACTATGTCAAGTGTTATGTGTAACTGTGATGTGTGTTGTATGGCGAGTGTTATGCACTGATCTCCCAGGTCAGCATATGTGCAGACCTGCTTGCGCCTGAAACCCCTTCGTGCGTATACACAAGTAAAAGATCAAACATGTACATTAAAGATCCTGTAATCCATGTCAGCATTCAGTGGGTTATGGAAACTAGAACATACCCAGCATGCACACCCCTGAAAACAGAGTATGGCTGCCAACAAGGCAGGGTAAAAACAGTCATACACGTAAAAAAAGCCCACTCCTGTAC
>NC_134898.1:51165102-51190102 GCF_041734735.1 Babylonia areolata
TCCATTCTTAAGTACACACATAAACACATACACATGCCTGCAGACATGCGTGCACACACACACACAAAACACACCCACCACCCACCCCCACCCCCACCCCACTACCACCCCCACCCCAACAACACCCCCATCACACACACACAACTCACTTGCGGTAAGGGTTGCAGGCGGCCACCATCTTAAGGTTGGGGCAGAGGTTCATGTGCTGTCCGTCCAGCGTTCCGTCACACATGACCTCCTTGATGACCCCCACCGCCTCCGTGGTGTTGGCCTCGTCGAAGAACAGCACGGTGTACACTGGCCGGTGGCTGAAGGGCGTGGCGTTCTGTCGGGCCAGACGCTCGGCCTGCCGCACTTTGTTGATGATGTCCTCGCCTGTTGTGCCCCCGTGAACCTTGTAGGACACAGGGTAAAAGGCAAGACTATACTCCCATGCACCATGCAATAGCCGAGCGGTTATAGCACTGGACTTTCAATCTGAGGGTCACCACCGAAAACAGAGTATGGCTGCATATATGGCGGGGTAAAAATGGTCATGCACGTAAAAGCCCACTCGTGTACAAACGAATAAACATGGGAGTTGCAGCCCACAATCGAAGAAGACAGTTTGAGGGTCCCTTGTTCGAATCTTGGTACCAGCACCTGGTGGGTAAAGAGTGGAGATTTTTTTTATCTCCAAGGTCAACATATGAGCAGACCTACTCGTGCCTGAACCCCTTTCGTGTGTATACGCATGTAGAAGATCAAATAACAAAAGTTAAAGATCCTGTAATCCATGCCAACGTTCGGTGGGTTATGGAAACAGGAACATACCCAGTATGCACACCCCTGAAAACAGTACGACTATCTACACAGGAGGGTAATTAACAAAACGGTCACACATGTAAAATGTTACATGTCAGTCTGAGTGTGTATGTGTGCGTAGCTAAAATCTGACTGAATGACAGCAGGAAACGAATGATAAGCGCCCAGTGGCAGCAGTCAGTAAGCTCTATCCAGGTAGGCAGCCTGCTGTGCAAATGACCCCGAGTTTGTAAAGCGCTTTGAGCTTGGTCTCCAACTGTGGACGGGTGCTATATAAGTATCCATATCAAATCAAATCAAAATCTTTTGGACAATCATAAAGGCAGACTATACCCCTGTGCACCTTTTAGACTAAGGTAAAGGCAGACTATACCCCTATGCACCGTTCAGACTAAGGTAAAGGCAGACAATTCCCCTGTGCACCGTTCAGACTAAGGTAAAGGCAGACAATTCCCCTGTGCACCTTTTAGACTAAGGTAAAGGCAGACTATACCCCTATGCACCTTTCAGACTAAGGTAAAGGCAGACTATACCCCTATGCACCTTTCAGACTAAGGTAAAGGCAGACTATACTCCTGTGCACCTTTTAGACTAAGGTAAAGGCAGACTATACTCCTGTGCACCTTTTAGACTAAGGTAAAGGCAGACTATACTCCTGTGCACCTTTTAGACTAAGGTAAAGGCAGACTATACCCCTGTGCACCTTTTAGACTAAGGTAAAGGCAGACTATACTCCTGTGCACCTTTTAGACAAATAAAGGCAGACTATACTCCCATGCACTTTTTGGACAAAGGTAAAGGCAGACAATTCCCCTGTGCACCTTTTAGACTAAGGTAAAGGCAGACTATACTCCTGTGCACCTTTTGGACAAAGGTAAAGGCAGACAATTCCCCTGTGCACCTTTTGGACAAAGGTAAAGGCAGACTATACTCCTGTGCACCTTTTAGACAAATAAAGGCAGACTATACTCCTGTGCACCTTTTGGACAAAGGTAAAGGCAGACTATACCATATGTGCACCTTCTGAGCAATGGTAAAGGCAGACTATACTTGTGTGCACCTTTTGGACAAAGTTAAATGCAGACTATAACCCTGCCCATTTATTGGACAAAGGTAAAGGCAGACTATACCCCCATGCACCTTTTGGACACAGGTTAAGACAGACTATATCCCCATGCAACTTTTGAACATAGGTAAAGAAAGTCTATACCCATGTGCACCTTTTGGACAAATGTAAAAGCAGACTATTTCTCTGTGGAACTTTGTACAAGCATGAAGACAAACTTTACCTGTGCACCTTTCAGACACACACACAAAGGCAGACATCACCTCTGTGCATCTTTTCTGAGGGGTTCCTACCTTGACCTGAACACGGGTGTTGATGTGTGGGTGTTTGGGGGTCTGCAGAGCGCACAGGAACTTCACCAGCCGTGTCTTCCCGCACCCCGTCTCCCCCATCACGATCACTGGGATGTTGCACCTGTACCACACACACACACACACACACACACACACAGTGTCATTGTTGCCATCGTTGTAAATAAAACAACCTATCCACACCTGTTCCTCCAGCCTCTGTACAAACCAGTCACCCACTCACACCCATTCCCATCTGTCCCAGCATCAGTATCACAAACCACCCACTCACACCTGTTCCAGCATTGGTATCACAAACCAACCACTCACACCTGTTCCAGCATCAGTATCACAAACCACCCACTCACACCTGTTCCAGCACTGGTATCACAAACCAACCACCAACATCTGTTCCTACATCAGTATCACAAACCACCCAACCACACCTGTTCTTACCTATTCCTACCTCATTACCACAAACCACACACACCTGTTCCCACCTGTTCCTACCTCATGAACACCTCCACACACACACCTGTTCTCACCTGTTCCTACCTCATGAACACCTCCACACACACCTGTTCCCACCTGTTCCTACCTCATTAACACCTCCACACACACACCTGTTCCCACCTGTTCCTACCTCATTAACACCTCCACACACACCTGTTCTCACCTGTTCCTACCTCATGAACACCTCCACACACACCTGTTCCCACCTGTTCCTACCTCATGAACACCTCCACACACACCTGTTCCCACCTGTTCCTACCTCATTAACACCTCCACACACACCTGTTCTCACCTGTTCCTACCTCATGAACACCTCCACACACACCTGTTCCCACCTGTTCCTACCTCATGAACACCTCCACACACACCTGTTCCCACCTGTTCCTACCTCATGAACACCTCCACACACACCCGTTCTCACCTGTTCCTACCTCATGAACACCTCCACACACACCTGTTCCCACCTGTTCCTACCTCATTAACACCTCCACACACACCTGTTCCCACCTGTTCCTACCTCATGAACACCTCCACCCACACCTGTTCCCACCTGTTCCTACCTCATTAACACCTCCACACACACCTGTTCCCACTTGTTCCTACCTCATTAACACCACACACACCTGTGCCCACCTGTTCCTACCTCATTAACACCACACACACCTGTTCCCACCTGTTCCTACCTCATCAACACCTCCACACACACCTGTTCCCACCTGTTCCTACCTCATTAACACCACACACACCTGTTCCCACCTTTTCCTACCTCATGCACACCTCCACACACACCTGTTCCCACCTGTTCCTCCAGCTTCAGTACCACAAACCACCCAACCACATGTATTCCTACCTGTTCCAGACTCAGTGTCTGTGTGTGTGCATGAACGCGAGTGGGTGTGTGTGTCTCTCTCTGTGTCTGTGTGACTGAGCTCATCTGTGTGTGTGTGTGTGTGTGTGTGTGTGTGTGTGTGTGTGTGTGTGTGTGTGCATGTGCATGTAAACACTCCTACTCTGGAACAGGGTGCAGAATTTTTTCTGAAGATTTTAGGAAAAAGTGCAATTCCATGTGATTCTCTATTAAAAAAGAATCACAACCTGCTAGTTTCTGAAATCTTGATAAACCCTACAGCCCCCAAAACACAGACAAACACAGAGATACTAATGCCCTGGACTGGTTCTTTGCTTTTACCTGAACCTCATGTAGATGGCCAAGATTTTCTTGACATTGTCTGTTGTCAACTCGTAGGTGTCATCAGGGTCGATGATCTCATCGTTTTCGTCAAACATCTCCTCATCACGCAATCCCAGAGCACGGTACAAGCGCAACAGGCGGTCCTCTCTGTATCATACATACACACACACACACACACACATGCACATGCACACACAGACACACACACCCACACACACACAGACACACACATGCACACACAGACACACACATGTATGCGTGCACACACACACACACACACGAAGACATACAGATAGTGGAATATGTTGATTCTATGGATAGCTAATTTGATTCTTTTGCTGTGTTTCCTTCTCCCAAATTTTCTTGTCCGTCCTGAATTTCTCTCTCATGTCAAAGTAATTGTATACAGTTTGAGCATTTCTTATAACTGAAAAACATGCACAACACACATACCATTTTCCATCTAAGATCACTTCAGTGAATAGACACCAATCGCCAACCAATACGCACGCGCGCACACACACACACACACACACATACACACTAACACACTGAACTGACAGTCTGCTAACCCCATAATCTTTGCCATCAGGAACAAATAATGTAAAAATCCAGAACCAACTGAAATTTTCAAGAATTTTCAGGTTTGTCCACCCATGAAATAATGTGACCCTACTCCCCCCCCCCCCCCCCTTCCTGGTCACAACACACAATCTGCAGCAGTAACATCCTTTTTACTTTTTTTCCCCTAGCAAACATGGCTAATCCGAAACAGTAGGCATGTGCACTTACAGCTCTCACCATTCCATTGACTATGAAAAACGTGAACAGGAAAACTTTGCGTTCTGTGCTGAGAGGATTATTCTTAATCACCCATACATGCATTCCTCTGCATCCACCTCATGTTGCAGGAAAAATGGTTATTCCTTGACCCTCAATGCTCGGACTGCAGGCATACCTACCCCAAAATTTGTTTTTCAGGAACAACACACATTAGAATCAGGGACAGGGTATTATTTTCAGGAACATCTCAGCAAACATATGACATCTGACCGATGTCCACGCACACGTACGTGTTTCCTTTCTTCCCCGGCTTTATGAAGAGCCACTGCTCAGAGTATTCCTTCTTCAAGGTCTGTGAATGCTTTGGCTTTATGAACACCACTGCTCAGAGTATTCCTTCTTCAAGGTCTGTGAATGCTTTGGCTTTATGAACACCACTGCTCAGAGTATTCCTTCTTCAAGGTCTGTGAATGCTTTGGCTTTATGAACACCACTGCTCAGAGTATTCCTTCTTCAAGGTCTGTGAATGCTTTGGCTTTATGAACACACTGCTCAGAGTATTCCTTCTTCAAGGTCTGTGAATGCTTCACTTGCTTTATGAACAGCCACTGCTCAGAGTATTCCTTCTTGAAGATCTGTGAACGCTTCACTTGCTTTTTCTTCGGGCTAGAAGGATCATCCAAATCATCAGTCTTCTCTTCGATGCCATCATGCTTCAACTTTCAAAATGTTGTCTGCGTTCAAAAAGTCAGTGCTTACCCCCATGCGCATTGGTCTTGCCGAAGTTACTTCGCCAGTGACGGATATTGAGTGGACTTTCACAAAATGGCTTCAGTACTGTTTGGACAGTTCCAGCTTTTCAGGAAGTGCCTTTGGTAATATTCGGCAGCATTTCCCTAAGTATTAATGAAGTGTCTTTGGCAATGGTCGGAAAGCCATCTTAGGGTACACTTGTACCCACTAGAATCTCATCTCATCTATCCCTTGACCCGTGGGTGGGTCGTTGGGGCACCATGGATGACTGCCTGGTCAGCTCGCGCCACCTGCCTCGGTCCTCAGCGGCCCTTTGAGTTGTGGCAAATGGCAGGCCCGTCCACTCTTTGATGTTGTCCTCCCACCGCTTTCTCTGTCTGCCTCTCTTCCTCCTTCCTTGTACGGTACCCTGCAGGATGGTCTTGGCTAGGCCGTCTGATCGTGTGACGTGTCCATACCAGCGGCGCTTGCGTTCCTTCACTGTGGTTAGCAGGTCTTTGAATGGGCCAATGGCGTTTTGGACTCTTCTTTTCACTTCCTCATTTGTGATGTGGTCTTTGTATGTAATGCTCAGGATCTTGCGGAAGCATCTCATTTCCAGGGCCTGGATTCTTCTCTGGAGTTCTGCAGTGAGGGTCCAGGATTCGCAAGCGTATAGAAATATTGAGAAGATGAGGGAGCGCATTAGTCTGATTTTGGACGAGAGGGAGATCTTTTTGTCCTTCCATATAGTCTTCAATCGACTCAGTGCGGCAGTAGTCTGCGCGATTCTGGACAGGACCTCTGGTTTCGAACCCTTGTCTGAAACAATGGCACCCAAGTATTTGAAGGAGGAGACTTCTTCCAGTTTTTCACCGTTTACGTGCAAGTTGGACGTTACGCCTTGGCTGTTGTTGGTCATAACCTTGGTCTTCTCGGCACTGATCTCCATGCCGTAGGCTGATGATGTCTCGTCAAGTTTGTGCACGAGTTCTTCGAGCTCTTTCTCTTCTCCTGCCAGGCCATCAATGTCATCGGCAAAGCGCAGGTTGGTGATAACTCTGCCTCCAATGCTGACAGTTCCCGCATGATCTTCCAGGGCGTCAGTCATGATCCTTTCAAGAAAGAGGTTGAAGAGAGTGGGAGAGAGTAGACAGCCCTGTCTGACTCCGACCGTGGTTCTAAACCAGTTACCCGTGCTACCATTGAAGAGGACTGCACTGGTTGCTCTTTCGTATAGGTTCTGTATGGCTTGGATGTGTCTTCACTGATGTTGAATTTGTGCATGGTGGCCCATAAGGCAGCGTGCCATACCCTGTCGAACGCCTTCTTGAAGTCAATGAAGACGTGGTAGAGGTCTCTTTGGTGCTGGAGATATTTCTCGCACAGCAAGCGCAGGTTGAAGATTTGTTCTGTTGTGCTTCTCCCTGCTCTGAAGCCGGCCTGCTCTTCGGCGATGATCATTTCTGCTTGCGGCTTCAGTCGGTTGAGAAGGACCTTTAGCATGACCTTGCTGGGGTGGCTGATTAGGCTGATAGTGCGGTAGTTTTTGCACTGTTGTAGATTGCCCTTCTTGGGGATTGTGATGACCAATGATTGTGTCCAGGTGGTTGGCCACTCTCCCGTCTGCAGGATCTTATTACAGATGGTGGTGAGGGCATCAATCACCGCTTCGCCTCCAGCTTGAATCAGTTCGGCGGGAATGTTGTCGACGCCAGCTGACTTCCCTGCTTTCAGTGTCTTCACTGCTGCCTCTACTTCTTCCCGAAGAATTGGCTGGCTGTCGTTGTTGGTTGATGGGGGACAGTTCAGAACTGAAGTGTCACCTTTGGTGTCATGGTTGTACAACTCGGAGCAATATTCAGTCCAGCGCTGTAGGATGTCTTTTTCTTCAGTGAGGCATTTCCCTGATTTGTCTTGGATGGTGCTGACTCGTCCTTGCTTGGTTGTTGTCAAGTTTTTGACAGTTGCGTACGCTCTAGAAACTCCCCCCAAAAAATGTTATGGTCGGATTTTTTTTTTTTTCCAGGACAGGCAACAAAAATCCTATTTCCAGGACACCCTGTCCATTCTGTAAATTTTCCGGAACAAATACCGGCCCTCAGTAATGGTAGGCATGCCTGCATTCCTATGTACCCACCACACGTTGCAGGAAAACCCTTCATTCTCTGACCCTCACTACTTTAACTGAGACAATGCCTAACAACAAGTGGGTAGGATAAAGGCTCTTTAACATGCGGGTAAAAGTAACGAACAGATTCTTAAGCAGATGGTATGGCTTAAACTAACTCCACAGAAAAGACCAAAATGGGTCTGTAAAACCTGTGTGCATTTTTTAACTTCTTTTCTTTAATGATTCTTCATGGATCAATGAATGTGTCTGCAAACCTGTAACTGTTTTTACCCCTTTTATTTAACAATTCTTCACCAAGCCATTGTTACCTGGGCCTGGGTAGAGCATCAAGGTATATGTGCTTTTTATCAATTCTTCAATATTTTTCCAAACGAGTCTATAAAACCTGTCCCTGTTTTTAACCCCCTTTTTTTTTTTGACAACTCTAGACCAAGCAGTGGTTACCTTGGCAGAGCATCAAAGTATGTAAGTTTTTAAACATTTTCTTCAAAGTCTTCATCAAGCAGTCCTTACCTGGGCAGAACATCAAACTCTTCACCACCCCTGAAAACGGAATATGGCTGCCTACATGGTGGGGTAAAAACGGTCATACACGAAAAAAGCCCACTCATGTACATACGAGTAAACGTTTAAGTTGCAGCCCACGAACGAAGAAGAAGAAGAAGAAGAAGAAGAAGAAACTCTTCACTGAGCAGTCTTTACCTGGGCAAAGCATCAAAGTATGTATGTTTTTAACCATTTCTTCAAACTCTTCACCCAGCAGTAAGGCAGAAGATAGGTAAGGCAGAGCATCACTCATCACCCAGCAGTCCTTACCTGGGCAGAGCGTCAAAGTCCTCAGCCAGGGGCACCTTGTACCCCCTGCAGAGGATGTCGAAGAGCTGTCGGGTCATGATGCCCTGCTCCAGGGTGCGGCCAGTCTGGTGGTCCACCAGGTTCCCTGTGTTGGCGTCGATGGAGAACCCCAGGAAGGTCATGGTCACACCGTCCGGGTTGAAGAAGATGTAGGGATGGGGACTGCGCACAGGACCATGGCCAGGTAATCAGACATTTAGCTTCCATGTTCAGCACTGGTTTACAACAACAACGACAATGATAACACAACAACAAAAAAAGAAACCCCTTCCTCAACAGTCACTCACTGGGTGAACAAGCTTATCAGTCCCAATCTTTATTTACAACATAACCCGTTCAACCCTGGGGAGTATACAACCTATTTGTATTTGTATTTGTATTTCTTTTTATCACATCAGATTTCTCTGTGTGAAATTCGGGCTGCTCTCCCCAGGGAGAGAGAGTCGCTACACTACAGCACCACCCTTTTTTCTTTTTTTTTTCCTGCGTGTAGTTTTCTTTGTTTTTCCTATCGAAGTGGATTTTTCTACAGAATTTTGCCAGGAACAACCCTTTTGTTGCCGTGGGTGCTTTTACGTGCGCTAAATGCATGCTGCACACGGGACCTTGCTTTATCGTCTCATCCGAATGACTAGCGTCCAGACCACCACTCAAGGTCTAGTAGAGGGGGAGAAAATATCGGCAGCTGAACCGTGATTCGAACCAGCGCACTCAGATTCTCTCGCTTCCAAGGCGGACGCGTTACCTCCAGGCCATCACTCCACTGGCAGGTTTCCGTGCCATATTGATGCGGGAGAAAACAAACACTGGAAATATACTGTTTTTCCTCCAAAGTGCGTGTGAACACATCCAGAAATACTGTACAAGTTTGTTCCCTTTTCTTGCCGTTTATGCATATGTAGAAACGTGAAAACTGCTTTAATGATGCCAATCAGCACAGAGCTCAAAGGGTTAAGTTTTCTACAAGGGTGGCGCGGTAGCCTAGAGCTAATGCACCGGACTAGGAAGTGAGTGTCCATGGGTTTGAGTCTCACACAGACTGGGATTTGTACTCCCCCCCCCCCTCCCACTCCCCTGGCCCCCCTCCACACCACCAGAGTGTGGGATTCGATCCTTGTTTTCAGATTCTCTCCCTTTATAAGCAGACACATGACCACTGGGCCACAATCCATTTGGGTAGGCTCTCAAGGCCTGACCAGCACGCTGCATCAATACTAGCATCTGGCTTCTGCTCATTTTTTTCTTTTTGCTTTTTTTTTTTTTTAACAGCAGTTTTGTGGTTCAGAGCGCATGGATCAATCCACAAGCTTTCACACCTCCTTAAAACAGAAACTAATTCTCTAAAATCCTGGCCTGTCGTCCATCAGAAGAATGTTCAAAGCAGCTGTGATAGTCTCCACCCCCCTATCCCCATCAGTCTAAAGCAGCTGTGATGGTCTCCACCCCCCTATCCCCATCAGTCTAAAGCAGCTGTGATGGTCTCCACCCCTATCCCCATCAGTCTAAAGCAGCTGTGATGGCCTCCACCCCTATCCCCATCAGTCTAAAGCAGCTGTGATGGTCTCCACCCCTATCCTGATCAGTCTAAAGCAGCTGTGATGGTCTCCACCCCTATCCCCATCAGTCTAAAGCAGCTGTGATGGTCTCCACCCCTATCCTGATCAGTCTAAAGCAGCTGTGATGGTCTCCACCCCCCTATCCCCATCAGTCTAAAGCAGCTGTGATAGTCTCCACCCCTATCCCCATCAGTCTAAAGCAGCTGTGATAGTCTCCACCCCTATCCCCATCAGTCTAAAGCAGCTGTGATGGTCTCCACCCCTATCCCCATCAGTCTAAAGCAGCTGTGATGGTCTCCACCCCCCTATCCCCATCAGTCTAAAGCAGCTGTGATAGTCTCCACCCCCCTATCCCCATCAGTCTAAAGCAGCTGTGATAGTCTCCACCCCTATCCTGATCAGTCTAAAGCAGCTGTGATAGTCTCCACCCCTATCCCCATCAGTCTAAAGCAGCTGTGATAGCCTCCACCCCCCTATCCCCATCAGTCTAAAGCAGCTGTGATGGTCTCCACCCCCCTATCCCCATCAGTCTAAAGCAGCTGTGATAGTCTCCACCCCTATCCCCATCAGTCTAAAGCAGCTGTGATGGTCTCCACCCCTATCCCCATCAGTCTAAAGCAGCTGTGATAGTCTCCACCCCCCTATCCCCATCAGTCTAAAGCAGCTGTGATGGTCTCCAGCCCCCTATCCCCATCAGTCTAAAGCAGCTGTGATAGTCTCCACCCCTATCCTGATCAGTCTAAAGCAGCTGTGATGGTCTCCACACCCCTATCCCCATCAGTCTAAAGCAGCTGTGATAGTCTCCACACCCCTATCCCCATCAGTCTAAAGCAGCTGTTATAGTCTCCACCCCCCTATCCCCATCAGTCTAAAGCAGCTGTGATAGTCTCCACCCCCCTATCCCCATCAGTCTAAAGCAGCTGTGATGGTCTCCACCCCTATCCCCATCAGTCTAAAGCAGCTGTGATAGTCTCCACCCCCCTATCCCCATCAGTCTAAAGCAGCTGTGATAGTCTCCACCCCCCTATCCCCATCAGTCTAAAGCAGCTGTGATAGTCTCCACCCCCCCTATCCCCATCAGTCTAAAGCAGCTGTGATGGTCTCCACCCCCCTATCCCCATCAGTCTAAAGCAGCTGTGATAGTCTCCACCCCTATCCCCATCAGTCTAAAGCAGCTGTGATGGTCTCCACCCCTATCCCCATCAGTCTAAAGCAGCTGTGATGGTCTCCACCCCCCTATCCTGATCAGTCTAAAGCAGCTGTGATGGCCTCCACCCCTATCCTGATCAGTCTAAAGCAGCTGTGATGGTCTCCACCCCCCTATCCCCATCAGTCTAAAGCAGCTGTGATGGTCTCCACCCCCTATCCCCATCAGTCTAAAGCAGCTGTGATGGTCTCCACCCCTATCCCCATCAGTCTAAAGCAGCTGTGATAGTCTCCACCCCCCTATCCCCATCAGTCTAAAGCAGCTGTGATAGTCTCCACCCCCCTATCCCCATCAGTCTAAAGCAGCTGTGATGGTCTCCACCCCTATCCCCATCAGTCTAAAGCAGCTGTGATAGTCTCCACCCCCCTATCCCCATCAGTCTAAAGCAGCTGTGATAGTCTCCACCCCCCTATCCCCATCAGTCTAAAGCAGCTGTGATGGTCTCCACCCCCTATCCCCATCAGTCTAAAGCAGCTGTGATGGTCTCCACCCCTATCCTGATCAGTCTAAAGCAGCTGTGATAGTCTCCACCCCTATCCTGATCAGTCTAAAGCAGCTGTGATGGTCTCCACCCCTATCCCCATCAGTCTAAAGCAGCTGTGATAGTCTCCACCCCTATCCCCATCAGTCTAAAGCAGCTGTGATAGTCTCCACCCCCCTATCCCCATCAGTCTAAAGCAGCTGTGATGGTCTCCACCCCCCTATCCCCATCAGCCTAAAAATGTCAAATTTCAGTCCTACAAAGTGCAAAACCAGGTAAAAATACATACAAGGAAAATGAAAAATATTTTAAGGGTGTGACTCTTTTGACCGCAAATGACTAGCATTTCTTGTGTGTGTGTGTGTGTGTGTGTGTGTGTGTGTGTGTGTGTGTGTGTGCCTGTCTGTCTGTCTATGTGAGTGTGTGTGTGTGTGTCTGTGTGTGTGTGTGTCTGTGTGTGTGTGTGCCTGTGTGTGTGTGTGTGTGTGTGTGTGTGTGTGTGTGTGTGTCTGTGTGTGTGTGTGTGTGTGTGTAAAGGAAACAACCACAAAAAAAAGTGTGTGTGTGTGTGTGCGTATGCGTGCGTGTGTGTGTGTGTGTCTGTGTGTGCGTGCGCACGTGCATGCGCATAAAAGAAACGACCAAAAAACTTGTATCGAGGAATCATGTAAAACTATGTTAAAAAAACAAACGAAAAAAAAACAACAAAACTTGATGGCACATACCTGCTTTCCCAGGTGCGCCTCATGACGTACTGGTCGATGTCTGTGTTCGCAATCTCATCCGGTACCAGGGCCGCCAGGGACTCTTCACTCACTTTCAGGGAGCGGGTCGCAAAGTCCTTTACAAAGAAAAAAAAAAAAAAATTTTTAAATCAGGAAAGTTCAATTTCATTTAATGTCTATCCATATAAAGTGATATTAGACATTATCAAGAAAGTCAAAAATGGATTCATGTCAGTGTTTTTGTTTGTGGGTTTGTTTGTTTTTGCTTTTTGTTGTTTTTTTTGTGTGTTTTTTATGAGAATGACTGTGTGTATGTATCTGTGTTGAGTGTAAATAAATCCAAGTTTCTGTGTGTGTGTGTGTGTGTTTGTGTGTGTGTGTGTGACTGTGTGGTGTGTGTGTGTGCGTGTGTGTCTGTGTGTATGTGTATGTGGTGTGTGTCTGTGTGTGTGTGTGTGTTTATGTGGTGCGCACGCGCGCGCATGTGTGTGTGTGTGTGTGTGTGTGTGTGTGTATGTGGTGTGTGTCTGTATGTGGTGTGTGTGTGTGTGTGTGTGTGTGTGTATGTGGTGTGTGTGTGTATGTGGTGTGTGTGTGTGTGTGTGTGTGTGTGTGAGGGGAGGGGGTGTGGGGAGGGGGCACACCCTGGACATCTGGACGAGGAATCGCAGGACGAAGCGGGAGAACCCGGGCAGGTCCTGGCTGGTGGTGTCCCCGCAGTACAGGGAGTTCTCAAAGTCCTGCAGCTGCTTGTGCAGGAAGCGCACAAAGTGGGTCATCTCCGACCACGAGGGGTTCACCACGCCGCAGTACCTGTGACCACAACAACACAGGTACACCTGTCAGCCGGATGTCACACCTGTAAGAACATGTTCCTGTATTCATTTATAGTCTGTTCATCTAAGATGATGATATTAACACCTGCTACACCACTCTGTGAGATGTACAGTAGAATGTTACACCTGTCAATGGTATGTTATTGAACTCTTATCCTGTTATAGTCTGTGTTTGTGTTGTTTGGGGTATTTTCTGCCTGCAATTTCATTTGTTTTTCTATCAAAGTGGAATTTTCTAAATAATTTTCCCAGGGACAACCTTTTTGTTGCAATGGGTTCTTTTACTTGCGCTAAATTCATGCTGCACACAGGACCTAAGTTTACAGTCTCATCCAAATAACTAGCGTCCTGACCACCACTCAAGGTGTAGTGGAGGGGAAGAAAATACAGGTGACTGCAGGATTCGAACCAGTGCGCTCAAATTCTCGTGCTTCCTAGGTGGACGCATCGCCACAAGGCAAACACTCTTGTTGTCGTGGGTTCTATTTTTCTGTGTGCCAACCTCCCCCACCCCACCCCACCCCCACCCACGCACAGCCCCCCATCCCACACAAGCGGTGCACTCGCTTCTTCTTCTTTTTCGCTCGTTGGCTTCAACTCCCACTGTCACTCACACGTACACACGTGGAGGAGGAATTTTTTTGTTTAATGTCCCGTCACACATATCGGTGATTGAAGACATTTTGTTAAAGTATTTATGAATACACGTGGGCTTTTAAGTGTATGACTGTTTTTACCACACCATGTATGCAGCCATACTCCGTTTTGGGTTTCCATAACCCACCGAATGCTGACACGGATTACAGGATCTTTAACATGTGTATTTGATCTTCTGCTTGCATATACACATGAAGGGGGTCCAGGCACTAGCAGGTCTGTACATATGTTGACCTGGGAGATCGGGAAAATATCTCCACCCTTTACCCACCGGGCGCCATTACTGAGATTCGAACCCAGGACAGGACCCTCAGACTGAAAGTCCAATGCCTCTTCTTCTTCTTCTGCGTTCACTCGTATGTACACAAGTAGGCTTTTACGTGTATGACCATTTTTACCCCGCCATGTAGGCAGCCATACTCCTTTTTCGGGGGTGTGCATGCTGGGTATGTTCTTGTTTCCATAACCCACTGAACGCTGACATGGATTACAGGATCTTTAACGTGCGTATTTGATCTTCTGCTTGCATATACACACGAAGGGGGTTCAGGCACTAGCAGGTCTGCACATACGTTGACCTGGGAGATCGTAAAAATCTCCACCCTTTACCCACCAGGCGCTGTCACCATGATTCGAACCCGGGACCCTCAGACTGACAGTCCAACGTTTTAACCACTCGGCTATTGCGCCCGTCGTCCAATGCCGCAACCATTCAGTATCGCGCCCGTCGGTGCACTGACCTGAGGAGGAGGCCCAGGCAGTCCACCATCTGTGCCGTGGCGTCGCCCTGCGGTCCTGCCGGCATCAGCTGTCTGTGTGGGTCCAGCTCCTGAAGGTAGCGGTACGGCAGCTGGTACATGTGGCTGCTGAACTCCTCCTGGTCAAAAAGGCAGTCGTTGGCCTTGTAGCCTGCATGACAAGACAAGATATCAGGACAGGACAAAACAAGACAAGGCAAGGCAAGGCAAGGTAAGATGTACACTTGCTGGTACATGTCATTGGTAAACTCCTCCATGTTAAACAGGCAGTCGTTTGTCTTGTAGCCTGCAAGACAGGACAAGACAGGACAAGACAAGACAACAGTATGGCCACTGGTACATGTCCTTGGCAAACTCCTCTTTGTCAAACAGGCAGTCGTTTGCCTTGTACCTTATAAGACAAGACATGACCTGTTCGTTCCAGAAATCCTGTGGGTGTACATGAATATGTTTCACATTTCATGTAACTATTTCAAAACAGGAAACGCATTCAACACTGCTAACAATCGCTTACAGCGTCCATTCCAACTGCTAGACTGACAGATACGTTGGATATGTTTGGAGAAAACAAACAACAACAACAAAAATCTATGTATCTATGAAAGCAACATACAAAAGATTCAGTATTACTTATCGTATACATGTTGGTAGTGAATGTAAAAAATAAAAGTATTCACATCACACAAACATGTGATGGAGCAATTCTCTAGTGGTAAGGTGCCTAACTGGAATTAAGTGTCCATGAGTTGGACTCCCATATTCTCCTCCTCCTCCTCCTTCATTTGTGGGCTGTGACTCCCGCGTTCACCCCTACACACGAGTGGGCTTTTAGGACTGTTTTTACCCCTGCCCTGTAGGCAGTCATACTCCGTTTTCAGGGGAGGGGGGTGGGGGAGGGGGGGGTTGCATGCTGGGAATGTTCTTCTTTTCGTAACCGACTGAACACAGACAGGGATTACAAGATCTTTAATGTGTGTATTTGATCTTCTGCATGCGTGTACACATGAAGAGGGGTTAAGGCACCAGCAGGTCTGCACATCTGCTGCCCTGGGAGATGAGACACAAATCTCCATCCTTTCTTTCATCCACCAGACACTGCAACAGGGATTCGAACCCTGGACCCTCAGACTGAAAGTCCATCACTTTAACCACTTGGATGTTGTGCCTGTTAAACTGAAACTGAAAACTGTATACCAGAGACAGGGAGGAGGTGAGGGAGGTGAGGGCTGAGTGGGGAGGGAAGGGGGGGGAGGCTAGGGTTCAAGGCCATTCTGTGGATACCTGGAACAGAGGCCCGGTTCTTCATGATGCTCAGGCTGTCCTGTGGAGACCAGCAGGTGAGACTGGGCAGCACGTCAAAGATCTGGTGAACCAGCACCTGCCTTCCCTGCAAGCATACGCACACAGTGTGTACCGGTCAGACTTTTACAAAAAAATCACCAATCGTTTTCAGGAGATATTCTGAAGATATACACAAGAGAAAAATACCACTCTAGTCATTTGAGAGAAACGGTTTTCTATGAGCGCACACACAAACATACACATACACACACACACCACTCACAAGTGCTCACTCTCTCTCTCTCTCTCACACACACACACACACACACACACACACTTACACAACCAATTATACCTTTTTTTTTCTTCTTTTTTTTCAGCAGATGTGACATAACATACATGTATCAGTCCACACACTTTTGACACCAACTTAAAAAACAAATGTAAACCAAAACACCAGAAAACCCTTCTACACACCTCCCCTCTCCCCTCACCCCCACTCCCACACACAGTGACCACCAGTTCTACCTGTCCCTCTTTGTGGTCGAAGAGCGGCATGGTCTCCACCAGGTAGAGGTCCATGGGGGAGCGAAGCCACACCCGTCCCTGGCTGTCCGTCACACAGCCCAGAACCAGCAGGCTGTACAACAGGTGGTCCACCCCTTCCAGCACCTGTCACACCACACAGCACACCTCATGATGGTGATGGTTATGGTGGTGGTGGTGATGGTGATGGTGGTGGTGATGATGGTGATGATGGTGATGGTGGTGATGGTGATGATGGTGATGGTGATGGTGATGATGGTGATGGTGGTGATGGTGGTGGCGATGGTGATGATGGTGATGATGGTGATGGTGGTGGCGATGGTGATGATGGTGATGGTGATGATGGTGATGGTGATGATGATGGTGATGGTGGTGGTGATGATGGTGATGATGGTGGTGGTGATGATGGTGGTGATGACGATGGTGGTGATGGTGATGGTGGTGATGATGGTGGTGATGATGGTGGTGGTGATGATGGTGGTGATGATGGTGGTGGTGATGATGGTGGTGATGATGGTGGTGGTGATGATGATGGTGATGATGTTGATGGTGATGATGATGGTGATGGTGGTGGTGATGATGATGGTGATGATGGTGATGGTGATGGTGATGATGATGGTGATGGTGGTGGTGATGATGGTGGTGATGATGATGATGGTGGTGATGATGGTGGTGATGATGATGGTGGTGATGATGGTGATGGTAATGGTGGTGATGATGATGATGATGATGACGGTGGTGGTCATGGTAATGGTGGTGGTGGTGATGATGATGATGATGATGATGATGATGGTGGTGGTGATGATGATGGTGATGGTGGTGGTGATGATGGTGATGATGGTGATGATGATATGGTGATGATGGTGGTGATGGTGATGGTGATGATGGTGATGATGGTGGTGATGGTGATGGTGATGATGGTGATGATGATATGGTGATGATGATGGTGGTGATGATAGTGGTGGTGATGGTGGTGATGGTGATGGTGGTGATGGTGATGATGGTGATGATGATGATGGTGATGATGATGGTGGTGGTGATGATGGTGGTGATGATGGTGGTGATGGTGATGATGATGGTGATGATGATAGTGGTGGTGATGATGGTGGTGATGATAATGATGGTGGTGATGATGGTGATGGTGATGATGATGATGGTGGTGATGATGGTGGTGATGGTGATGATAGTGGTGGTGATGATGGTGGTGATGATAATGATGGTGGTGATGATGGTGGTGATGGTGATGATGATGATGATGATGATAGTGGTGGTGATGATGGTGGTGATGATAATGATGGTGGTGATGATGGTGATGGTGATGATGATGATGGTGGTGATGATGGTGGTGATGATGGTGATGATGATGATGATGATGATGATGATAGTGGTGGTGATGATGGTGGTGATGATGGTAATGGTGATGATGATGATGGTGGTGATGATGATGATGGTGATTATGATGATGATGATGATTGTGATGATGATGAAGATGACGGTGATGATGATAATGGTGATGATGATGATGATGGTGATTATGATGATGATGATGATTGTGATGATGATGAAGATGACGGTGATGATGATAATGGTGATGATGATGATGATGGTGATTATGATGTTGATGATGATAATGGTGATGATGATGATGATGGTGATTATGATGATGATGATGATTGTGATGATGATGAAGATGACGGTGATGATGATAATGGTGATGATGATGATGATGGTGATTATGATGTTGATGATGATTGTGATGATGATGAAGATGACGGTGATGATGATAATGGTGATGATGATGGTGATGGTGATGATGATGATGGTGATGATTGTGATGATGATGATGATGATGATGGTGATGGTGATGATGATGGTGATGGTGATGATTGTGATGATGATGATGGTGATGATGATGATAATAAAAGGAGAAGGTGATGATGATGAAAAGAAGAAGAGTCTTATCTATATAAAGAGCCTTTCTAGGCAAATCACGATCAGTTGTGTTCCACGATGTAAAAATCCACATCTAAAACATGACAAAAGTAATGCAATACAATATAATACAAAACAAAACACAAGACAATGCAATACAATATAGTACAGTACAATACAGAATAGTACAATACAATAGAATGCCACTCCACAGAATACAATACAATAATGCAATGCAGTGCGACACAGCACAACACCACACCACAACACCACACCACACAGCATCACACTACACCACACCACGCAACACAAAACAACGCTTCACAACTCCACCACATCACACAACACAATACCACACAACAACACAGCACAACACACCACACCACAACACCACACCACACAGCATCACACTACACCACACCACGCAACACAAAACAACGCTTCACAACTCCACCACATCACACAACACAATACCACACAACAACACAGCACAACACACCACACCACAACACCACACCACACAGCATCACACTACACCACACCACGCAACACAAAACAACGCTTCACAACTCCACCACATCACACAACACAATACCACACAACAACACAACACAACATACCACACCACAACACCACATCACACCACACAACACAACAGCACACCACACACCACTCCACCACATCACACTACACAACACCATGCACCACACCACACAACACCACACAACAACAACACACCACACAACAACACCACACACCACTCCACCACATCACACAACACCACACAACACCACAACACCACACAACACCACACCACAAAACAACAACACACCGCACAACAACACCACACACCACTCCACCACATCACACTACACAACACCATGCACCACACCACACAACACCACACAACAACAACACACCACACAACAACACCACACACCACTCCACCACATCACACAACACCACAACACCACAACACCACACAACACCACACCACAAAACAACAACACACCGCACAACAGCACACCATACAACACAACACACTACACTGCACACCACACAACAACAGCACACCACACAACACAACAGCACACCACACAACACAACAGCACACCACACATAAGGACACAACAGCACACCACACAAAACACCACACCACCCAACACCACACAACACCACCCAACACCACACAATACATCACACCACACAATACACCACACCACACACACCACACCACACACAACACCACACATCACCACCACAACACCACCACAACACACACGGCTGTTGCCAACACCACACCACAACACAAAACCACACCACACCACAAAACACCACCACAACACACACAGCTGTTGCCAACACCACACCACACACCACACCACACCACACAACACCACCACAACACACACGGCTGTTGCCAACACCACACCACACACCACCACAAAACACCACCACAACACACACAGCTGTTGCCAACACCACACCACACACCACACCACACCACAAAACACCACCACAACACACACGGCTGTTGCCAACACCACACCACACAACACCACCACAACACACACAGCTTTTGCCCACACCACACCACACCACACACCACACCACACCACACACCACCACAAAACACCACCAGAACACACACGGCTGTTGCCCACACCACACCACACACCACACAACACCACCACAACGCACACAGCTGTTTTCAACACCACACAACACACAACACAACACCACAAAACACCACCACAACACACACGGCTATTGCCAACATCACACCACACCACACCACAAAACACCACCACAACACACACGGCTGTTGCCAACACCACACCACACACCACACAACACACCACCACAACACACACGGCTGTTGCCAACACCACACCACACACAACACCACACCACAAAACACCACCACAACACACACGGCTATTGCCAACATCACACCACACCACACCACAAAACACCACCACAACACACACAGCTGTTGCCAACATCACACCACACACCACCACAAAACACCACCACAACACACACAGCTGTTTTCAACACCATACCACACACCACACCACACACCACCACAACACACACGGCTGTTGCCAACACCACACCACACACCACAAAACACCACAAAACACCACCACAATACACACGGCTGTTACCAACACCACACCACAAAACACCACCACAACACACACGGCTGTTGCCAACACCACACCACACACCACACAACACACCACCACAACACACACGGCTGTTGCCAACACCACACCACACACCACAAAACACCACAAAACACCACCACAACACACACGGCTGTTACCAACACCACACCACACCACACCACACAACACAACACCACACACAGCAGCAGCCCCACCTGATAGGAGATGTCCAGGTGCACGACGCGGGGCAGGACAGCAGAGGGGTCCAGAGTGTGCTGCAGCAGACAGGCCGCCATGTCGGCCGTGTCGGCCAGGCGGCCGTGGAAGGGGATGGTGATGGACACGGGCCGCTGCTCCCCAGGCAGGCATCGCCTCAGGCGTGACGTCACGCGCTGCTTGCACAGCGTCTTGCCCACCCCGGACCTGCTCGACTTCACCACGCGCACGCTCAGGCTGCACACAGACGTGTTTGTGTCACATGTCGAACAGACGCGGAGTACAGACATGTGTCAATGCTACATACAGAAATGTGTCAACACTGCACACAGACGTGTTTGTGTCACATGTCGAACAGACGCGGAGTACAGACATGTGTCAATGCTACATACAGAAATGTGTCAACACTGCACACAGACATGTTTGTGTCACATGTCGAACAGATGCAGAGTACAGATATGTGTCAATGCTACATACAGGAATGTGTCAACACTGCACACAGACATGTGTCAACACAACACACAGAGATGTGTCAATGCTGAACACACACTGTACACAATATGTGTCAATGCTAAACAGTCGCTGAACACAGACATGTGTCAATGCTACATACTGACGCTGTGCGCAGACGTGTTTCACATGTTGAACACACACTGAACACAGAGGTGTGTCAACGCTGAACAGACACACACTGCACACAGATATGTGTCAATGCTGAACACAGACACTACACACAGACCTGTGTCAACACTACACAGACCTGTGTCAACACTGCACACAGATGTGTCAACACTACACTAAGACCTGTGTCAACACTACACAGACCTGTGTCAACACTGCACACAGACCTGTGTCAACACTGCACACAGATGTGTCAACACTACACTAAGACCTGTGTCAACACTACACAGACCTGTGTCAACACTGCACACAGACCTGTGTCAACACTACAGACCTGTGTCAACACTGCACACAGACCTGTGTCAACACTACACACAGACATGTCAACACTACACACAGACGTGTCAACACTGTACAGACCTGTGTCAACACAACAAAGACCTGTGTCAACACTACACACAGACGTGTCAACACTGCACACAGACATGTGTCAACACTGTACAGACCTGTGTCAACACTACACAGACCTGTGTCAACACTGCACACAGATGTGTCAACACTGCACACAGACCTGTGTCAACACTACACAGACCTGTGTCAACACTGCACAGACCTGTGAAAACACTGCACACAGACATGTGTCAACACTACACACAGACGTGTGTCAACACTACACACACATGTGTCAACACTACACACAGACATGTGTCAACACTGCACACAGATGTGTCAACACTGCACACAGACGTGTCAACACTGCACAGATGTGTCAACACTGCACACAGACGTGTCAACACTGCACACAGACATGTGTCAACACTACACAGATGTGTCAACACTGCACACAGACGTGTCAACACTGAACACAGACATGTGTCAACACTACACAGATGTGTCAACACTACACACAGACGTGTCAACACTACACAGACCTGTGTCAACACTGCACAGACATGTGTCAACACTGCACACAGACATGTGTCAACACTACACACAGACATGTGTCAACACTACACAGACCTGTGTCAACACTGCACACAGACATGTGTCAACACTGCACACAGACATGTGTCAACACTGCACAGAGACATGTGTACAGACATGTGTCAACACTACACACAGACATGTGTCAACACTACACACAGACATGTGTCAACACTACACAGACATGTGTCAACACTGCACACAGACATGTGTCAACACTGCACACAGACATGTGTCAACACTGCACACAGACATGTGTCAACACTGCACAGAGACTTGTGTCAACACTGCACACAGACATGTGTCAACACTACACAGAGACATGTGTCAACACTACACACAGACATGTGTCAACACTGCACACAGATGTGTCAACACTGCACACAGACATGTGTCAACACTGCACACAGACATGTCAACACTGCACACAGATGTGTCAACACTGCACACAGATGTGTCAACACTGCACAGAGACATGTGTCAACACTGCACACAGATGTGTCAACACTGCACACAGACATGTCAACACTGCACACAGACATGTGTCAACACTGCACACAGATGTGTCAACACTACACTAAGACCTGTGTCAACACTACACAGAGACTTGTGTCAACACTACACACAGACCTGTGTCAACACTGCACACAGACATGTGTCAACACTACACTAAGACCTGTGTCAACACTACACAGAGACATGTGTCAACACTACACACAGACATGTGTCAACACTGCACACAGACATGTGTCAACACTACACTAAGACCTGTGTCAACACTACACAGAGACCTGTGTCAACACTACACAGAGACCTGTGTCAACACTACACAGAGACCTGTGTCAACACTACACAGAGACATGTGTCAACACTACACAGAGACATGTGTCAACACTGCACACAGACCTGTGTCAACACTGTACAGTTTTCATGGAGAAAGGCAGCAGTCAACATGAGGTGCACAACATTCACACCACCTCCACACAACACAAAAGGGAGACAGATCCACCTCCCACAACCTCAAGTCGCCTTACCTATCCGGATCAACAGCAGAAGCGGACGTGACGCCGGCTTTGGTGACGACGCCAGCGAAGCGCGGTCGCAGGTAGGTTCGAACCTTGTCCGGAGTGCTGAGCGCCGGGGAGGGCTGACGGAACTTCTCCAGAGCGGCCACGATGCGCGCTCGGAATTCGTTCTCCGTCGTGCAGACCACCACCAGCTGGCAGTCGTGGTCCCCTGGAAAAAAGGAGGTGTCTGGACGATGATCTCTCTTTCACAGGACACAAACATTCCAAGGATGTAACTACAGAATTTGATTTTGTAATTTGATTGGAAAAAAAAAGAAATTAAAAACAGTAGTAACAAGTAGATGAAAAATGTACATTTCTACCATTGCATTACATCTTTCCCTAGCATTTATAACAAATTATGTATGCATGCACACACACAAGCATGCATGCACACATATCACACTCAAGCATACACACACACACACAAACAAGCACGCACACATACATACACATGTGGGCGGATGGGTGGGTGGTAGTGCAGGGTTGGGGGGTGGGATGGGACAGCATTCGTGAGCCACCGCTGTTTATTGTGCTCATAACGTCGTCAAACGCTATGGAACCTTTAACCTTTTTAACAACACTTACCTGCCATGGAGGTGTACTCGTTGATCTTTTTCTCGGTCTTTTCACCAACATCGTAGTCCAGGCTGTCAGCGAACGCCAGACAGTGCACCTTCTGCTGTCGGCCAAAGAAGGCCCGCCTCAGGAAAATGTCCACCTGAAGGCACACCACAGCTCACACTCGACGCACCCATCATCCAATGCAGGAGCAATAACCAAGTGGTGAAGGCACTAGGCTTTCAACCTGAAGGTCCCAGGTTTGAATCCCAGTCACGGCGCCAGGTGGGTGTAAAGGGTGGAGGGTTTTTTTCTGATCTCCCAGTTCAACAGATGTGCGGACCTGCTAGTGCTTTAACCCCCTTCATGTGTATGGATACACATGCAGATCAGGTACACATGTTAAAGATCATGTAATCCATGTCAACGTTCAGTGGGTTATGGAAACAACAACATAACCAGCAAGCACACCTCAGAAAACAGAGTATAGATGCCTATACGGCGTGGTAAATAAACGAAACGACCATACCATACATGTTAAAGTTACATGTCTGTGTGAACATGTGTGTGTGTGTGTGTGTGTGTGTGTGTGTGTGTGTGTGTGTGTGTGCTTGATTGAAACGTGACTGAATGACACAGGAAAGGAATGATTATCACCCAAAGGCAGCAGTCACTTGGTTCTACCCAGGTAGGCAGACTGTTGTGCAAATGACTGTATTTGTAAAGTGCTAAGAGCTTGTCTCTGATCAAGGCTGTAAGGTATCCATATCATATCAAGATTATCATTTCCAGAAACATGATATAATTCAAGGTCTTCAGTCCCTTATGCAGCATGCACTTTGGTAAAACTGTGAAAAAAAAATCCATTCTAATATACATGTGTATGTTTGCCGCAAGATTGAAAGTCTGACTGAATGACACAGGAAACAAATGATGAGCACCAAAGTCAGCTGTCAGCTGGCTGTACAAAGGTAGACAGCTTGTAGTGCAAATGACTCTGTGTTTGTAAAGCTTGTAGTGCAAATGACT
>NC_134898.1:51195102-51305102 GCF_041734735.1 Babylonia areolata
TCATGGCAGTCAAAAGGTTAATGTTTCCTTGAAGATTTATCTAGATGTGTAGTTTCAGTATATAAAAAAAGATTAATAAAAAAAACAACAACAAACATTTGATGTGGTGTAGCATTTACGGGGATAAGTCTGCACACTCTGACACCTTCAAAGTGGAAGTGGAAGTGAAAGAGAAAGTAAAAGTGAAAGTGGAAGCGAAAGTGAAAGTGAAAGTGAAACAGGAAGAGGGAGGCTGACCTCTGGCGGCCAGACACTGCAGCACAATGCCCAGGTGCTCCAGGCTGAGGAAGTCCATCCCACTGGAGGACACCGTCTCCAGGAACCGGCGCCACACATTGTCCAGGTTCCTCGTCAGCGACCACAGTGTTGTCCCCCGCTCCCTGGACAACAGGTCCATCAAACAGGTCCGTCAAACAGGTCCATCAAAAGAGAGATACTGTCATTCCACACTCCATTCTCTGCATTAACCCCCACACCAACACCTCCTCATGCCCCACGAGTTTTAACTAAGTTTGAAATATGCAAATCTGTCATATTCCTAAACGCCAAACAAACAAGGGACAACTCAAATCACAGTCTTAAACCATCATTGCTGCTGCTACTGTAAGCGAACTAAAGGCTCTCTCTCTCTCTCTCTCTCTCACACACACACACACACACACACACACACACATACACACACACAGAGCAGACAATCGCGCACACACACACACACACACACACACACGCACACACATACACACACACAGAGAGCAGAAAATCGCACGCACACACACACACACATGCACACGCACACACACACACACACACATACACACACACACAGAGCAGACAATCGCACACACACACACACATACACACAGAGCAGACAATCGCGCACACACACACATACACACAGAGCAGACAATCGCGCACACACACACACACACACACACACACACACATGTACAAACCCTGCTCATCATGTCTTGTTACACGGGATCAGGAAAGAGGTAGACTGGTATGTACAGGACGAAGGTGGCAGAGTGGTTAAGACACTCATCAGCCAATACAATACGGTGTCCGTAAGATTCCGGGTTTGAACCCCAGTCTCCCCCTTTCTCCCAAGTTTGACTGGAAAATCAAACTGAGCTTCCAGTCATTCAGAACAGACGATAAACCGAGGACCTGTGCGCAACATGCACTTGGCACACTGAAAAAGAACCCATGGCAACAAAAGTGTTGTCCTCCGGCAAAATTCTGCAGAAGAAATCCACTCTGATACGCACACAAACAGACATGCAAGCGCTCAAGGCCTGTCTAAGCACGCTGGGGCATGCTGCTGGCCAGGCATCTGCCTGGCAAGGTGTGGTGTAGCCTATATATACAGACTTTGTCCAAAAACGCAGTGACTCCTCCTTGATAAACTGAAAGTGGGTAAAACTGAAAGCAGCAAGATGTGGTGTAGCATATATGTGTGTGTGTGTGTGTGTGTGTGTGTGGACTTTGTTTCAAAACCCTTGAGAAACTGAAAGCAGAGAAACTGGAAGCAGGGTGTGTACCGTTTGTCCATGTTACTGAGCCAGCCAATGGCACACTGCGTGATGGTCTCCTTTCGCGTCACCCACTCCCTCAGGCGCTTTCTCACCATCCTTCCGCCCCCCTCCTCCTCCTTGGCAACGCCCTCCTCCTCCTCCCCCTCCTCTTCCATGTCCTCTTCCTCTTCCATGTCGTCACTCAGGTCGTCGTCCTCGTGCTTCATGCACCAGGCGATGCCTGCACAGACAGACCAGGTTAGGATCAGTCACAGATCTCATCTGTGTTGTTTTGAAGATCTGGGGAAAACATCTGTTTGGGTGTGTGTGGGGGGGATGGTGGCGGGGAGGTCTTGTGTTGTGTGTGTGTGTGTGTGTGGGTTGTGGTGTGGGGGGAGAGTGGAGGTGTTGTGTGTTGTGTGTGTGTGTGTTGTGTGTGTGTGTGTGTGTGTGTTGTGATGTGTGTGGGGGGATGGGGGCAGGGAGGTCTTGTGTTGTGTGTGTGTGTGGGGGGGGTGGAGGTGTTGTGTGTTTTGTGTGTGTGTGTGTGTGTGTGTTGTGTATACGTTCTCTGTACGTTGTTATATTGTCTTGTGCTGTGTGTGTGTGTGTGTGTTTTGTGGTGGGGGGGTGGGGGTGGGGGGGGTGGAGGTGTTGTGTGTTGTGTATGTGTGTGTGTGTGTATACGTTCTCTGTACGTTGTTATATTGTCTTGTGCTCTGTGTGTGTGTGTAGTGTGTGTGTGTGTGTGGGGGGTGGGGGTGGGGGGTGGGAGGTGCTGTGTGTTGTGTGTGTGTGTCTGTGTTTTGTATACACTCTCTGTACATTGTTGTATCGTGTTGTGTTGTGTGTGTGTGTGTGTGTGTGTGTGTGTGTGTGTGTGTGTGTGTGTGTGTGAGTTTTCTTTGTTTTTTACACACCAGTGTGGCAGGGGACCTGCTGAAGCTTTAAACTCTCTGTGCATGAATGGATCAGCATGAGCTTTGATACTACTGAGTGTAATTTTTGACATACTTGTGTAAATAAAGTGAGTCTGTTTTATAACCCAGTGTTCAGTTGCCTGTGTATTTGTGTGTTCTGTTGTGTTGTGTTGCATTGTGTTGTGTGTGTTCTGTTGTGTTGTGTTGCATTGTGTTGTGTGTGTTCTGGTGTGTTGTGTTGCATTGTGTTGTGTGTGTTCTGTTGTGTTGTGTTGCATTGTGTTGTGTGTGTTCTGTTGTGTTGTGTTGCATTGTGTTGTGTGTGTTCTGTTGTGTTGTGTTGCATTGTGTTGTGTGTGTTCTGTATGCTGGATCAGTTTCCTTCATTTTGAATCAACCGCTTGATAAAGATTTGAATGCTCTGAAGATCCTACTCTGCATATTTCAACATTTTCAAAGTAAATACAGAACATGCAGAGCTCCAGTACGCACTAATGATATTTTCAAGTCCTGAACAAAAGAAAATCAGTCTTTAAAGACTCTGCAGTGGATGAACTTATTCCTGTCTGGGAAATACCTCTAAGCTTGGCTGTCTAAATAAAATGTAGAAAAATAAAATCACTACTGCCACCATCAAATTCCCAAATAAGCTGCTTAACTCACTGAACACTGCCAAGTTACTCCCCTGCTTTTCACCACAAAAGCAAATTTTCTATCTAAAATTACGTTTAAATAACATACTTACCGTGACCCAACTAGTGCAGACTCCGGCAGGGGTCTGACATTCCTGTCTTGTGCAAACTACTATCCGCCTATGCGGAGAAAACGAAAGCAACTACGGCCGATAACCTCCCGATAGTAGGTAACCTCCCCTTTGTCCCGCTAGCTAGCGCCCTCTTTTTCTGGCAGCCATCATGACTCCTGTTCCTGTGCTCTTCATACGGCTAAGTTTTTTCGTATTTTCTGCCTGTCTGTCGATTCTCTGGCATTCTTGTTTTTTGTCAAATTATGTCTCCAACCAGGTCACATAATTATGTAGCTCGATTGGGCAATCGTGCTAAAATTAAGGCGCGATCACAATCAATTCGCTGACACTCTGGGCCCTCTACTCCTGGCCCTCTCAACAAAACTGCTGATTTATAAGGATTCTTCTTCTTCCAGTTGAGTAGCCACAACCAACATGCTGATTTATTCACTTGACTTGGAACGATGCTGTACACTCCCATTAATCAATTTTTTTTTTAAACTCCCCCCCACCCCTCTTGAAAGGAAATTTTCTACCTAAAATTACGTTTAAGTAACATACTGTGACCCACAAGTGCAGACTCCGGCAGGGGTCTGACATTCCTGTCCTGTGCAAACTACTATCCGCCTATGCAGAGAAAACAAAAGTAGCTACGGCCGATAACCTCCAGGAAGTAGGTAACCTCCCTTTTGCCCCCCTGGCTTGCGCCCTCTTTTGATGTTTCCAGTCAGTTAATGAAATTTGCAAAACAGGTTCTTAACACCAGGTGTTAGCTCTTGACAAAATATAAAGTTTCAACGCTTTCCCATTGCAGAGTACTCAAGTGCCATCTTTGACATAAACAAAACTGATAAAAATGGACAGGTCAAGGAAAGACTTGTCATTCACAAACAGAGCAAAACAATCAGCTTGTAGTAGCTATATCTGACAATGGAAATGCGGAAGATACTGCCATTAACTTATATAACAGTTCCACAAATTCCATTCAGAACTTTCTATACTTCTGATTCCCCAACCTGGAACATTCACGCGAAACAGGTAAACAAGTAATATCAGCAACAAGCAGGAACTTCCTCAGACAGGAGGAGTCACTCGTCGCTCGTTCTTACCCTCTGCAACGTTCTCTGCGCCCAATTCACGTAGGGCTTTCAGAGCCAGTCCTTTGGAGAAGCCGTTGTCGGTCATTTCCGACATGAAGAGCACAACCTTCTCCTTGTCGGTGACCGGTGCCGGCTGCGGTGCTGCTGCCTGGGGGCGCGAGGGTTGCTGCGGGTGTCGGAGAGCATCGATGCGATCCATGGCATCCTGTAGGGCTTGCTCCAGGTCCTGAGGACTGCAGTCCTCCTTCAGCAGCGACAGCATCGGGTACACATGTCTGAAACATGTCATGGGGTACACATGTCTGAAACATTATGTCATGGGGTACACGTGTCTGAAACATCATGTCATGGGGTACACGTGTCTGAAACATTATGTCATGGGGTACACATGTCTGAAACATCATGTTATGGGGTACACAGGTCCTGAGGGCTGCAGTCCTCCTAAAGCAGTGACAGCATCGGGTAAACATATCTGAAACATGGGGTACACGTGTCTGAAATGTGTGCAGGAGGGGTTTATGTGTTATAACATTGACCCATTTTGTTTACACACACGAGTCAAAAACAGTCATACAGGTACAAGGTTACATGTCTGTGTGTGTGTGCGTATGTGCGTGCGTGCATGCATGTGTGTGCGTGTGTTTGAAACCTGACAAAACGACACAGGAAATGGATGATTAGCACCCAAAGGCAGCTCTCTGTTGGCTCCACCCAAGCAGGCAAATGACTGTAAAGCACTTACAGCCTGGTCTCTGACCAAGGATAGTTGTGGCACCATCATTATCTCTCTCTCTCTCTCTCCATCTATCACATGATATATAGATATATGTATATACACACCAACAGACTTCAGGAGGACACTGACCATCTGATGACTCCCTGTCCTGAAGGACACACACACACACTGACCATCTGATGACTCCCTGTCCTGAGGGACACACACACACACACTGACCATCTGATGACTCCCTGTCCTGAGGGACACACACACACACTGACCATCTGATGACTCCCTGTCCTGAAGGACACACACACACACACTGACCATCTGATGACTCCCTGTCCTGAGGGACACACACACACACACTGACCATCTGATGACTCCCTGTCCTGAGGGACACACACACACACACACACTGACCATCTGATGACTCCCTGTCCTGAAGGACACGCACACACACACACTGACCATCTGATGACTCCATGTCCTGAAGGACACACACACACACACACTGACCATCTGATGACTCCCTGTCCTGAAGGACACACACACACACACTGACCATCTGATGACTCCATGTCCTGAAGGACACACACACACACACACTGACCATCTGATGACTCCATGTCCTGAAGGACACACACACACACACTGACCATCTGATGACTCCCCGTCCTGAAGGACACACACACACACACTGACCATCTGATGACTCCCTGTCCTGAGGGACACACACACACACACTGACCATCTGATGACTCCATGTCCTGAGGGACACACACACACTGACCATCTGATGACTCCCTGTCCTGAAGGACACACACACACACTGACCATCTGATGACTCCATGTCCTGAGGGACACACACACACTGACCATCTGATGACTCCCTGTCCTGAGGGACACACACACACACACACTGACCATCTGATGACTCTATGTCCTGAAGGACACACACACACACTGACCATCTGATGACTCCCTGTCCTGAAGGACACACACACACACTGACCATCTGATGACTCCCTGTCCTGAGGGACACACTGACTGACCTGGACACCTCCTCCGACCCCACTTTGATCAGCTGCTGCTGCAGGAAGACCAGCTGCTCCACCGTGAAGACGTTCAGCTCGGGGTAGTCCCTGCGTTTCCTGTCCACGTAGTGCAGCCACTGTGTGTGGCACTGCTCCAGGAAGGCGGCCACCCCCGCGATGAAATCCTGCAGCCACACAGAATCACTTTGTTCACGAGAATCATACGACAGGTGCAATAGCCAAGTGGTTAAAGCGTTGGACTTTCAATCTGAAGGTCCCTGTATTGAATCTCAGTAACGGCACCTGGTGGGTAAAGGGTGGAGATTTTTCCGATCTCCCAGGTCAACATATGTGCAGACCTGCCAGTGCCTGAACCCCCTTCGTATATACAAACAGAAGATCAAACACCCCCCTGAAAACGGAGTATGGCTGCCTACATGGCAAGGTAAAAATGGTCATGCATGAAAAAGCCCACTTGTGTACATACGAGTAAATGTGAGAGTTGCAGCCCACAAACGAAGAAGAAGATGATAGGAATCTTGGTGAATGTGAGTTAGCAGTCCTATTTTTCTAGAAGCTCTGGAAGTTGAAAAAATTTTTTTTAAACTAATAATCTATAATAAAATATATATAAAGGGATGCAGGATTGGCAAATATACAGTAGGTTTGAAGGATTATTTCAAGAATGAAACACTTATGGAAACCTTGAGTGTGATGTGGTTGTCCATGTGACTGATGTGTAATATACACTTTCTACAATGCATCATCTAACACTACCTGACAAATGCATTATCTAACACTACCTGATGGTCAAATAATCATGCATTCACTGACATATCAAGAGCAGAAGTATTTTCATGCGTTCATTCTTGTGCAGTGATAGGAGAGCATTTCAGCTGAAACACTTTTCCACCAGGGAGACAACAACAATCACACTACCAGTCTGTAAGTTTTGTTAATGACTCTTTGCTGCAGTCAGCTGTGTGCGTGTAGATTACAAGGGTGTGTGCTTCATAAGCTTCTGCTTGCTGTCCTAACTCACTGAGCCCTGCACGCATACTTTGCCCTGGCATCAAAATTTGTCTCTTTAAAATGTTTTTCACAATCCTACATATGCATATACCACATAAATACACATTTCCATAAACCACAAGGTAAGGGAACCAACTTCTACTACAGTATTTCCAGATGTGTCCACAAGTGATTTCAGAAAAAAACACAGTATATTTTTGTGTGTGTTTTTCCGCATAGACATGATATGGAAGTCTGTCGAGGGTGTAGACTCCAACAGGGTTGAATGGGTTAACTCTTTCACTGCCCAGTTTCTGTGTGAAAAACACTCCCCAGCGCCAAATATTTTAGAAACAGTGCTCTCAGTCACAGACTTCGGTTCACATCAAAACAACACAATGGACTTGTTCTTTTCAAACATGGTCAGGGGGTAAAGGTTAGTCACTTTTCTATTGGTGGGAAAGTGGCTGCACGTGTCAAGCTTTGTCACAATGTGAAAAACGGTTTTAACAACATGACCCTCAATGTTGACAAAAGTTGGCGATGGCAGTGCACTGTCTAGTCAACAAAAGGCGCCTATGGCAGTGAAAGAGTTAAACGAATATAATGTGTTTGAATCAACACCCACCTCCAGGTCCTCCTTCATGCCAGCTCCCTTCTCGGGGGTCTTCCGGTGACCCTTCAGCTTGCCCTGGGATGAGAACTCGGACACACAGCACACGGACCGCTTGACGTCACACAGGAACTCCACCGTCCAGTCCAGGAAGAGCACGCAGCCGTCTCTGCACAGCTGGACGTACGTCTTGCCCAGACGTATCAGGCTCTCCATGATCTGTGGACACAGCAAACACAAACAGGGTGTTGGGGAGGGGGGGGGACCTTGTACAGAGGGTGTTTGATGTTTATAGGTGTTGTGTGTGTGTGTGTGTGTGCATGTGTGCATGCGTGCGTGAATGTGTGTGTGAATGTGTGTGTGTGTATGGGTGTGTGGGGGATGTGTGGGTGGGTGGGGATGTGTGTGGGCACAGGCGTGTGCTTGGGTGTGTGCATGTGTGTGTGCATGTGTGTGTGTGTGTGTGTGTGTGTGCACGCATGAGTTGAAAACACCAGAAAAAGACAGAACAATATATAAAACAGTACTGACTTTTGAAAACATATAACAGAAAGACAGGAGTGTACATTCAACACCACTGACTGTTGACATCACAACACAACAAGGAGACAGATCAGTATCAAAGACAGCACTGACTGTTGACATCACAACACAACAAGGTGACAGACCAGTATCAAAGACACCACTGACTGTTGACATCACAACACAACAAGGTGACAGATCAGTATCAAAGACAGCACTGACTGTTGACATCACAACACAACAAGGTGACAGATCAGTATCAAAGACAGCACTGACTGTTGACATCACAACACAACAAGGTGACAGATCAGTATCAAAGACACCACTGACTGTTGACATCACAACACAACAAGGGGACAGATCAGTATCAAAGACAGCACTGACTGTTGACATCACAACACAACAAGGTGACAGATCAGTATCAAAGACAGCACTGACTGTTGACATCACAACACAACAAGGTGACAGATCAGTATCAAAGACACCACTGACTGTTAACATCACAACACAACAAGGTGACAGATCAGTATCAAAGACAGCACTGACTGTTGACATCACAACAGATAAACAGACCAGATTTTGAAACACAATTTACAACAGAAAAGCAGGCCAGTATCAAAAACACCACTGACTGTTGAAAACACAACAGATTAACAGACCAGATTTTGAAACACAATTTACAACAGAAAAGCAGGCCAGTATCAAAAACACCATTGGCTGTTAAAAACACACAACAGAAAAACAGGACAGTACTTTCAACACCACTGACTGTTGAAAACACACAACAGAAAAACAGGACAGTACTTTCAACACCACTGACTGTTGAAAACACACAACAGAAAAACAGGACAGTACTTTCAACACCACTGGCTGTTGAAAACACACAACAGAAAAACAGGACAGTACTTTCAACACCACTGGCTGTTGAAAACACACAACAGAAAAACAGGACAGTACTTTCAACACCACTGACTGTTGAAAACACACAACAGAATAACAGGACAGTACTTTCAACACCACTGACTGTTGAAAACACACAACAGAAAAACAGGACAGTACTTTCAACACCACTGACTGTTGAAAACACACAACAGAATAACAGGACAGTACTTTCAACACCACTGACTGACAAACATCACAACAGAAAAACAGGACAGTACTTTCAACACCACTGACTGTTGAAAACACACAACAGAAAAACAGGACAGTACTTTCAACACCACTGACTGACAAACATCACAACAGAAAAACAGGACAGTACTTTCAACACCACTGGCTGTTGAAAACACACAACAGAAAAACAGGACAGTACTTTCAACACCACTAACTGTTGAAAACACACAACAGAAAAACAGGACAGTACTTTCAACACCACTGACTGACAAACATCACAACAGAAAAACAGGACAGTACTTTCAACACCACTGGCTGTTGAAAACACACAACAGAAAAACAGGACAGTACTTTCAACACCACTGGCTGTTGAAAACACACAACAGAAAAACAGGACAGTACTTTCAACACCACTGGCTGTTGAAAACACACAACAGAAAAACAGGACAGTACTTTCAACACCACTGACTGACAAACATCACAACAGAAAAACAGGACAGTACTTTCAACACCACTGACTGTTGAAAACACACAACAGAAAAACAGGACAGTACTTTCAACACCACTGACTGACAAACATCACAACAGAAAAACAGGACAGTACTTTCAACACCACTGACTGACAAACATCACAACAGAAAAACAGGACAGTACTTTCAACACCACTGACTGACAAACATCACAACAAAGACAGGCCAGTAGTAACGACGACAGCACTGACGGTGATGAATCGATCCACGTTCTCCTTCCCCTTCTCAGCCTCTCCAGCCACCAGCATGAGTCGACTCTGCAGGTCCAGCAGTTCTTCGTAGGTGTACTCGCGCGGGGGCGTGTCCATCTGTCTGTCCTCATTGTTCAGGGTGGCTGGGTCAGCCTCCTCCGACACCTTCAGCTGGATCACACTGGGAAGAGTCTGGAAGGCAATGGGCCGTGGCTTTTCACTGGTTGTTTGGCTGTGTCTTGTTTTGGACTCCCTATTACCCTCTCTTTACTTTGTTGTTGTTGTTGTTGTCACAATAAATTTCTCTATGTGAAATTCAGGCTGCTCTCCCCAGGAAGAGTGCATCTCTACACTGACAGCGCCACCAATTTTTTTTGTATTTTTTCCTCCCTGCAGTTTTTAACTTGTTTTCCGAACTAAGTGGATTTTTCAACAGAATTTAGCCACAGAGAAACCTTTTGTTTCCATGGGATCTTTAACATGCACTAAGTGGATACTGCACTTGGGACCTGGGTTTATCATCTCATCTGAATGACTGGCATCCAGACCACCACTCAAGGTCTAGTGGAGGGGGAGAAAATACTGGTGACTGTTCCAGGATTTGAACCAATGCACTCAGATTCTCTTGCTTCCGTGGTGGACGCGTTACCTCTAGGCCATCACTCCACTTTTCATCTGGTCTGATTATTATGTGTAATTCTCTTCCATGGCTTAAATATTCATTTCAAATTCCACCCTTCGTCTACCCGGTTTCCCCCCCAACCCATCATTCATCCTCCTCTCCTTCTTCTCCTGAATGATAGCACTCACATGTAAAAATCGATACTCTTAACAAAATGTCCACAAATCACCAGAATGTGTGACCGGACATTGAACAAACTTCATCACCATCTTCCATCACTTTGTTGCTTTTCTTATATATCTTTCAACTTGTATCATTTGAACATGTCTGACTGTACTGTGCTTATTCTGATGTCTTATGTAATGTGCTTTGAACCTTTTATTTTTTTTTTTTTATTATTATTGTTCTTCTTCTTATTATTATTATCATTATTATTGTTATTATTATCATTATTATTATTATCACTACTATTGTTATCATTATTATTATCATCATGTCTTCACTGCACTGATTAACACTTTTCTTCATGGAAACATGCATTACTTTTATCATTATTACTATTATTATCATTATTATTATTATTGTTAATTATCATCGATCGTCGACTACAATGTTGATACCGGAAGTATATACTGGAGGTGGTAAAGTAAGGGAGAGAACCATAGAGGCATAGCAACTGATGATGGCAGTTGTAAACGATGTGTTTGAGCAACATGGTGTTGTAGTCTAATGTCAGTAGCTGACCAAGTCAAAGTGGCAATTTGTTTTATAGTGAACAGTTAATAGGACATACTAGTCCAACAGATTTTCAATTATCATTATTATTACTAGTAGTAGTAGTAGCAGTATCATTATCATGTCTTCAATGCACTGATTATCACTTTTCTTCAAGGAAACATGCACTCGCAGGCCATTCTATCAGGCTGACATTTAATCATCAAACCTATCATCCAAACCAAGTCGCCTTCTGAGTTAAGTGAAACAACACCTATAAAATTTGTAGGGTTCTGCTTTGCCTAATCTTTACCACAAAGAGGAAGAGATTATTCACAAACTTTTTATATCATTTGTAACAGTAAAACGATACAAATGACACATGCTACACATTTCATTTGCAATTCAAACTATTTAAACAACAGACAACAAGCGCACTCTGACCATTCTCTGCTTGTTTCCTCTGCCGATGCGGAACACTCCTCGCTCGTTGATGCTGCCTACTTGAGACAGGCATGTCTTCTCCACAGAACCAAGGGACTTCTCTACAGACTTGAACCAGTCCAGATACCTGCTGGAGTCCGTCTGCAAATGCAAAAAGATTTCAGTCAACAAATGAATAACTACGACAACAAGAATCCATTTTAACCTTCTGACTGCTGAGCCTTGGTGAAAGGAGACCAGAGGGGCCGCGCCACAGGCGACTTTAGTCGACATCGAGGGTCATGTTGATAAGACCAGAGGGGCCGCGCCACAGGCGACTTTAGTCGACATCGAGGGTCATGTTGATAAGACCAGAGGGGCCGCGCCACAGGCGACTTTAGTCGACATCGAGGGTCATGTTGATAAGACCAGAGGGGCCGCGCCACAGGCGACTTTAGTCGACATCGAGGGGTCATGTTGATAAGACCATTTTTCACATTGCGACAAAACTCAGCTGCAACCAGTTTCCCGCCAACAGAACAATGACTGACCTTTACCCCCTGACCCAGTTTGAAGTGAACAAGTCCACTGTGTTGTTTTGACATGAACTGAGGACTGTGACAGAGAGCATCATTTCTGAAATGCATGGTGTTGGGGGAGTGGTTTTCACATAGCAACTTGGCAGTGAAAGAGTCAAGTACACTAACTTTTTGTGTAGTCCTAAGCAGTGTGGTTCTGATAAATAACTGTCATGAAATCAATCCCAAGAGGAACAAGTCCAAGTAGGGAATAGTGACTGACATCCTGACCTGTCAGCTCTGTCTTATCCCAGTAAGGTGACCATCCTTCAACGATGAGCTTATGCATCAGCACTTGAAGAGTTAAAATAATAATAGAAATAATAATAATAATAATTAAAAGAAAGAAGCTAATATGAAAAGCATGGCCAACCCAAAGATTTCAAATACTTCTGACTGATAACGTCCAGATCATTCAAACACTAAAATGAGTTTATTCACTGATGACAGCAGAGCCATACTGGACTCTCCATGAATGAAACGGACTGACTCTGTCACATCACTCAATTATATGCAGCTTTACTCAGGTCGTAGAATACATTGCAGTGTGAGGCAGTTGACGCTGCATTGAAAGACATGGACACATCATCAAAACAAGGCTGCAAGCTTTCATTCAGATACACAGACATCAATTTCTCAACCCATAAACTGGGTGCAGTGTCAGCACAATACAGTGATCCATTCACACTGACCCGTTTCATTTATGAGATAAATCATTTGTGATGAATGTGTGTTGAAAAACAAAATAGAATTCAGCCCAGGAACACTAACAACTTCCTGTTTCCCAGTTTCATCTGTTTTGTCACCGACATTCAAGAAAAGACTTGTGCAAATCCAAACTTGGTGCAGATCCAAACTTCGTGTTTTCCTCAAAATTCTAATGAGAGCATAAAAAAGGAAATTTTTTTTCCTAAAATAGACCACTAGTGCAGACTCCGACAGGGAGTCCGATTCTTGTCCTGTGCAAACTACTATCCGCCTATAAAAAAATTATTTAAATTTTTTTTTTTTTTTTAAAGAAGAAGAATGGGACACTTGCCAGATTCTTTGGAAGAGAGGGATCCGCCTTGACGTTTTTAAACACAAGTTCACACTGCTGCAACAGGTGTCGACAGCCTTCGCCCTTCTCCATGAAGATGAGGGGAGCGTAGCCAATGGTGGCTGCATGGAAGCAGCTGACTCGTGCGATGGCCCACGGCAACTCCCCGGCAGATATGTAGGCCAGGTCCACAAACACCGTCAGCTCCTTCACTCCGTCTGGTGAATCATGACACCACATCTCATTGAGTGCCCAGGAGTTTTGATTAAATGGCTACCCCATTTGGATTTAGGGATGGAACATGTATTTAGCTAATCTTACACAGAGCCAGAAGCTGGTTTGATTGGTTTGTTGTGGTTCAGATGTTCCCTGTGATCCATGAGATGTGGCTGTTCAGGTGTGCCGTGAGCTGAGAATCAAAATGTCATGTTCTATCATCTGTGTTATTCCATGGGGTTTTTTGTTTGTTTTTTGTTGTTGTTGTTGTGTGAGAGTGTGTGTGTGTTTGCTGTGTGTTTGTTGTTTGTTCCCTTCTTTCTTTGTTTATATTCTATTCTGCTTGTTGCCAGAGTTATTTGTTTGTTCACTAAAAATACCCTTGCAAACTGTCACCATATTGTACAAGTATATGTATTACCTTTGTTGCTAAAGGTGTTGTAAATTGTCATTCTGCTTTATTGATGTGGCATTCAATGTGAACTTGTTATGGAGACGATCTTGTAGAGAAAATATAGCCTTCTGTGCAAGGGGGAAAAAAAAAGATATATTTTGCTGTATGCAAAGTGCTTAGGACTGGAAGGCGTACACTCCAAACAAAACCAAAGAAAAAGTGTTTGAGCGATACACACCGGCACAGGATGTAATAATGCACACATTAAAAACAAAAGCGAAACAGGTCAAAATTCAAAGAAGCACAGCAAACTTTCAATCTAGGAGAAGCATGACAAGCTGCATCCATCCATTTACTCAAGTTTCCATCATTCATTCGACGCTTTCAAACGCCAAGAAGCCATTAACTGTGACTCCCTGGAATCACACTGACAAACGTGGAGTTCAAGTTGAGCACTGATGGGTCAGCTGACGTCACTGCCATGTCATGTGGTTGCATCTCCAGCCAAAGTTGATGTCACAACCCCTCCACTCTCTCCACACACACACACACACACACACACACACACACACACACACACACACACACCATCCCACCCACCCACCGCACACACACACACGAACCCACCAATCCACACATCAACTCCTTCACCCACCCATCCCTTGCCACACACACACATTTGACGGAATACCTTTCATTTTCTCTTTCAGCCAGGCCACAAACTCCAGGCAGCGTGGGTTGAGGAACTCCTCCAGACACCTGACATCCTGGGGCGTCACATGCTCCAGTTGTTTACACAGACGGAGCACCGATCGGTCCACTTTGTTCATGGGCAGATTTTTGTCATGGCTCTGTGAATAGGACACACACTTCTTTATGGTAAGGATCTTAGGTTTCTACCTTTTTCTTTAATCCAAAATGTCAATCAAAAGTTGACTCATCAATGAAGCAGTTGTAGCTTTCTTTTCTTCCTGCTTTTGCTCATTTTCTATAGACGCTGTTTTTCTTAAAAATGGAGTGGGGGAGAAACAGTTAAACCACTTTACAAATGATCATAACCTTAGAGAGACATACAGGATGTCCTCATACCAACTGGCTGTAAAAAAAAAAGAAAGTTATCAAGGGACCTAACCCTTCCACAAGTCCTAAACACTGTTTGGCATATTGCTTGGATCTTTATGTAATACAAGCAAACTAATTGTGTATGTAAGGGGGGTGGGTAAACAACAATATAAACCAATTTGTTTGTTTGCTTTTTTTTTAATTATTATTATTAGAAACAACAAGCCAGGCCATCAGCAAAATTAGAATGCCAAATATCAACCCATCACACATGAATGACAAAATCAAATGATCCAGAACCTGGACAGAAATTGTGGGAAGCTAAAATTATGTTTAACTCATTCTGTTCCAGGTATGTGTTAACTTGTACCATGATTATTTCCCCTGTGGACCCAGTACAAGTATTCAAGTACCAAGACACTATCCTAACTTCATTTGGTTTTTGTTTGATACAGCTGGCATTCTTTACTGAACCATTTACAGATTCTGGAAATATAAGAACGAAACTTTGTCTAACCAATTAAATCAACAATTCTCCATTGATCTTCGCTGTTTTCGTGAACCACCCTCTTTTTTTGTTTTCTTTTTTTTTACTGCAGCTGTCCCATATAGTGCTGATCCTGAGGAGTTGTAGCAGGCCTGTAGTGTGGGGTAGGAGTTCAATCAAAGGTACAGGTACATGCCAGGTAGACAAGCGTGCACACCTCTGTGTGACAGCCTCTGTGTAGGAGTTAAATCAAAGGTACAGGTACATGCCAGATAGACAAGCGTGCACACCCCTGTGAGAGAGCCTCTGTGTAGGAGTTCAATCAAAGGTACAGGTACATGCCAGATAGACAAGCGTGCACACCTCTGTGTGAGAGCCTCTGTGTAGGAGTTCAATCAAAGGTACAGGTACATGCCAGATAGACAAGCGTGCACACCTCTGTGAGAGAGCCTCTGTGTAGGAGTTCAATCAAAGGTACAGGTACATGCCAGATAGACAAGCGTGCACACCTCTGTGAGAGAGCCTCTGTGTAGGAGTTCAATCAAAGGTACAGGTACATGCCAGATAGACAAGCGTGCACACCTCTGTGTGAGAGCCTCTGTGTAGGAGTTCAATCAAAGGTACAGGTACATGCCAGGTAGACAAGCGTGCACACCCCTGTGTGAGAGCCTCTGTGTAGGAGTTCAATCAAAGGTACAGGTACATGCCAGATAGACAAGCGTGCACACCCCTGTGAGAGAGCCTCTGTGTACTGCTGCTGCACCAAGTGTTGGGCAATGCTGGTCAGGATCATTTGTTCTTTTGTTTAACGTCTATCCACAATGTGATTTTAGACAAAAATCCATCACCTTCCCCACCCACACCCATGCCTTAAATCATCACTACTTTCCCTGTTCCTCTCTCCTCTATTAGAATAAAGACAAAATAAAATGAACTAACTATTCAACCAGTAAAATCACAACAAAGAACCAATGGGGCTCCTAACTAAACTCTGAACTATTTCAAACACAAGTTCATCATCAAATAAAACATTTCTAATGGAAGCAGATGAAACTGCAGATTTTGTAAATGAAAGAGGTATTTTTTTAACTGTTGACATTCACATATGATATGCACATGGGTAATTTCATAACCACAAATGCAAGTTATTTTAGAAGTATATTTTGTTTTAATGGCATCCACAGTCAGTCTGTATATCAAACTGATGAGCCACAAGCCAGGCCATGTATGGGAAGATCCTTTTTGCAAACACAGGCATAATGGAAGCTTCCAGCGGTTGGTTTTAGGTGTTTAGGTCCTCAGGTCCTTGATGCTGTCTGGCAGAGTGACAGAACAGACTTCCGACAGAGGGAGCTGGTCAGGATGTATCCGATGCAAAGCAAGCCACACAAAACCAACCAGGGAAAACCCACCCACAACACTCAGGTCACTAACCATCCACAGTATGTACTCACCAGTCTGCAGATGTTCCGGATGTTTTCAAAGTCTCCGTCCACTTTCAAAGCCGCCCTCACTTTGAGAAGCATGGAGGCTGCACTGACGTAGTCCTTGATGGCGGTGAAGCAGGTGAACTGCTCGATTCTCTCATCCACCCAGCGGCTGGGATCACTGTGCGTGCTCAGTTTGTGCAGCTCCTGCATCAGCTCATCGTACCGGTAGTTCCCGTTGTCTCTGCGGAACATACTGAACACCCTCTGCGTTTCAGCCAGAGTGATGGTTCCTTCAGTCATCTTCTGGCACAAGGTCTGCCACTCGGTGTTCACGTCACTCCACACCACATGGAACGCTCGCCAGAAGTCCTGAGAAGACAGGTCCGTTTTTCTGACAAACTCAAAGAACATCTTCTTGAAGATGTAGGAAGAGATCCTTTTTTCAAACATGGGCAGAATGGAAAGGATGTTTTCCGGAAGCTTCCAGGGGTTGGTTTTGGGGGTGTAGGCCCTCAGGTCCTTGACGATGTCTGGCAGAGCGACAGAGCAGACCTCCGACAGAGGCAGGTTGGAAGCCTTGTCTCGTACCTCTTCAATTTTCTTCAGCACTGCTGGCAGATCCGCTGCAACATAATTAGATGCCCTGCAATGATTAAAGTTATCCTTTTAAAACATCCCAAACAACAAGACACAGCAATAAGCTTGATTCTGTGTCAAGAGATGAGAAATGTGAGGAGCTTTACTGAGATCAAGAGCAAGATGTGTAGCAGATTGACAGAAAGTCACAAAATATTTTCACAATCTCATAAAGAGAAATCATATTTCTAAACCTAAATCAAAACTGATTGTAGATGATAAAACAATATAAGAATAAGGTGAAAGAATAATCATGTAAAAGAATCACATGAAAACTGACATCATGAAACAAAGCAGAAGTGTGAAATTAATGATTTAATTTTAGATATATCTAATTCATCTGAAGATGAAAAACTACCACTTAAGGTGAAATAACTCTTCAAGAAATCAAAAAGTAATCTGTGCTATGAGAAATATGCAAATGGAACAGGCCTTGGCACTGATGGGTTAACTTTTGAGTTCTTCAATGTTTTTTATCTTTCTTTTTTAAATTTTTTTGGAGACAGCTGGGTATATTTTTAGTCAGATCCCTAAATGAATCTTTCAGAGGAGAATTATCAAACACACAAAAAGAGGAAAAGATCATGAATATACACAAATGAGAAAAGAAACAAAAGAATTCATAAAGAACTAGAGACCAACATCCTCACTAAACATTATCTTTAAAATTCCAGAAATGCTCTTCCAAACCTTATTAGTGAAGATCAAACTGGGTTTCAAACAAATAGATACATCGGAGACAAGATTAAACTGCTTTACAATCTCATAAATCATCTACTAAATAAAATAAAATCTCCAAGGTATGCTGATACGTACAAATTTTGAAAATGATTTCAACTCTCTGGAGTGGCAGTTAATCATTTTCTAAACATTTGTATTTGTATTTGTATTTCTTTTTATCACAACAGATTTCTCTGTGTGAAATTCAGGCTGCTCTCCCTAGGGAGAGCGCGTCGCTACACAACATTGCTACCCATTTTTTGGTATTTTTTCAAGCGTGCAGTTTTATTTGTCTTTCCTATCAAAGTGAATCTTTCTACAGAATTTTGCCTTTTGTTGCCGCAGTTTCTTTTTCTTGCGCTGAGTGCATGCTGGCTTTAGTAAAGATATATGTCAATGAACAACAACTTTTATATAAAAGAATATTAAATCTACAGTAGTAGTCAATGGACAGATCACATCTAAAATTTACAATACTAAAAGGACGTAGATGATGTGACCACACATGGTCTTATCTGTTCACACCTTCAGTTGAAGTTTTAGTATTTACCATCAACACAACACCATGCAGGTAATCAAGGCACAACCAGAGATGCCAACCCCTGTCAAGTGTTTGTAGGATCAATCAGGAAATTCAGTTGGAACATTTTGAATTTGGTGGCAACACTTGGACTCTGAGCCACATCAGCAAACGTACATTTCATCCACAAGGCAAACAAACAATGTAAACATGCATGCAACTGATTAGCTGAGCAACATCACGTGAGATCAAGATTAAGTAGTGACTGCCCTGGCCTCATGATCAATAGGTCTTGAGCGTCTGGGTAATGTTATGACAGGAAGGCATGTGGCCAAATTATGTAGCAGAAAATAAACAATTTTGACATTGGAGTAACGCTGAAACAAAATGCGACTGAGGATAACAAAATACAGTGAAATAGTAACAGTTGGCATCTCTGCACAACAAGAACAAACACTCCACAAATCAAAGCCACACACACAAATCCTTCCCATTCCAAACCTGTAACTAAGTAATTCTGACATATTTATCATCAACACAACACTGTACAGGTAACCAAAGCAACAACAAGCACAACAAGAACAAACACTCCGCAAATCAAAGCCGCACACACACACGATCCTTCCCGATCCAGACCTGTCACAAAGACGTTCTGGCAGTGCTCCAGAAGCCTGTCCAGACGAGTGGCGGTCTCCACAAAGGCGTTCAGCTCATGGTCTCGCAGCTCCAGCAGAGCGGACACTTCCTCTGTCCGGTGATCCGCTGCCGCGGCCACCACCAGGAACCGTTCACGGTTCGACTGCAGGAGCTGAAGGTCTTTGATCAGAACGCTGCCATCTCCAAGGACGTCCAGCATGCTCTGAATGCACAGCAGGGCACGGCGGATGTGCTGAGCGGCACGTTCAGACAGCTGTTCTGAACTTTTCTTCTTCCCTATGAAAAAAGAAAGAAAGAAAAATAATTCACTGATTCATACTAGAAATTTTGTTTTCCTAAAATCACCTTTAGCTAACGTACTTACCATGACCCACTAGTGCCGACACCAGCAGGGGTCTGGATTCCTGTCCTGTCCAAACTACTGGTCTACTATGCAGAGAAATCGAAAGAAGCTGCTGTAAATAGCCTCCCTTGGTAAGTTGCCTCCTTTGCATCAATGGCAGCAGCTTCCTCTTTTCCAGCAGCCATCTTGATTTTTTCCTGACCTGTCCTACATTTGCAGCTAAGTTTTCTGGAATTTCTACTTTTCTGATTAATAAAAAAAACCAGATTACACAAAGAAAAACATACCAAAATATCCATTTCTGGCTTGTTGAACTCACTACAAGAGTGCGCACAAATCCATGATTCCATCGTCATCCAATCCCATCCAGCCAGTAAGCAGACTGGGTATACGCTTCTTTCCAATGACTTCCTTGCATTCCCAGTCTGACTCAAGCAGATACACCTTAGCATGAATGAAATGCACAATAATGCAGGTGACCAAGTATCTACAGTCCAGAAAATGACTTTCAAACATGGACAGTGATTCTAACTACAGTCCACAAAATGACTTTCAAACATGGACAGTGCTTCTAACTACAGTCCACAAAATGACATTCAAACATGGACAGTGCTTCTAACTACAGTCCACAAAATGACTCAAACATGGACAGTGATTCTAACTACAGTCCACAAAATGACTCAAACATGGACAGTGCTTCTAACTACAGTCCACAAAATGACTCAAACATGGACAGTGCTTCTAACTACAGTCCACAAAATGACTCAAACATGGACAGTGCTTCTAACTACAGTCCACAAAATGACTCAAACATGGACAGTGCTTCTAACTACAGTCCACAAAATGACTCAAACATGGACAGTGATTCTAACTACAGTCCACAAAATGACTCAAACATGGACAGCGATTCTAACTACAGTCCAGAAAATGACTCAAACATGGACAGTGATTCTAACTACAGTCCACAAAATGACTCAAACATGGACAGCGATTCTAACTACAGTCCACAAAATGACTTTCAAACATGGACAGTGATTCTAACTACAGTCCACAAAATGACTCAAACATGGACAGCGATTCTAACTACAGTCCACAAAATGACTTTCAAACATGGACAGTGATTCATGCAAAAACAAAAGGGGAACGTCAGGGTGTTACTAATAAATATTGGGTTGTGTTTTTTTTCAGTATCAAAATCATACAATTTCTTGCTTAAGCATCAACACAATTACTGCAATGCAAACTGCAAAAGCTGATCCAGACTACATTTTTGCTCACCCTCAGACGCAAGTTTTTGTGAGCTGTATGCTGGAAAGAGAACAATTCTACCAAAGGCAGCCCACATCAGTAGGCATTTCATTGTTCTAGTATCCAGGCAAATTTCACAGTCATGTTCAGTCAAACTTTCAACCTTCCTGTCTTCTTGATGATTTGCTGGCTTGGTTAAATCATAACTGTGGAGTCACGGGGAACGAAAAGGCCGATGCTCTCTCCAAGGCAGGCAGCAAAATGAAGCAGTTCAGCCACCCCGTGACCTACAGAGAGGCCAGGACCATCATCCACAACCGTTACCAGAACCAGTGGAAGAGAAGGCTGGGTGCAAACAGTGGTGTCGATCCAATCCACCAGCTCCAGAGACACCAGCAGACAGTCCTCTTCAGACTGAGAACTGGCCACTGCCGACTACTGAGTCACCTTCACCGTATGAAGATCGCCCACACTGATGAGTGTCCATGTGGCACTGGACCCCAGACCCCTGAACACATCCTCCAACACTGCCCAACCCATGAAGCTCTACGGCATCAAACCTGGCCAGGGGGCACAGAGCTACAGGCGCAGCTTTGGTGAGACCGCCACGACCTGGAGAAGACCGTGGGTTACATCGTGGCGACGGGGGTGACCGTCTGACGCAGCCAAAACATCGAACGCAGAAGAAGAATAACAAAAATAACAAACACCTGTCCAACACTCCACACAAAAACTGGCATGCAGATGACATGGCAGATGAAGAACAAGAAATCACTGTGCTTACAATATAAATCATTTTCTTTATATTACAATTGAATTACTGCAAATAGATGATGTGAAAACTACATTAAATCTATCCAAACTACAGTTTCTGCTCACCATCAAAAAAAAAAAAAAAAGTTATGTGATGAACCAAACACTGTGTGCTGGAATGTGAGTATTCTGATATGGATATTTCTGTACTTCAGTGGGCAAATTCAGTTTTGCTTTCTCAATCAGCTTGTTGACTTTAAACTCAATATTGTTCACTGGTGTTTTCTAATGTTTGATGTTGTGTCTGTTTTCTGTATGAAGTGTGGTTTTGACACTGCACTCAGCTATTGCAAGTCTGGCCCACAGAGCCTTCAGTGCAGCCGCACTGATGGGGTACAAAGTGTTAAAAATCACACCCTGGCAAACACTCTTCAGTTTCAGTCACGTACATGCCACCATTGTTTTAAAACATGCACGATCAGTCTCAAAGTAAAATGCTAGGGCTCATACATCGATAATGAGGAAGAACTCATGACCCTGAAGCATACCTGGGATACCACTAAGAGACTGGCCCCCAAAAGACCTGTGTGGCAGTTCTTCATTGCTGCCCTATGTGCCAGAGGGAATAACACAGACTGTAAGAAAACCAGTAGCTCAGAATCACATGTGAATACTACAGGCCCTCATACAGACTATGACATTTTCACGGTGACACAAACTTTGGTGTCCTGTGGTGGCGGTCTCCACTCTGGAGGAGACAGTCACTCAGTCTGGCTCCCCGAGTAAGCCATTATTGTCGTCAGCAGGGGGCTTAACAGGTGGTGTCCTATATACGTTAAGTCAGAACAGGCACTACCGAACACCACCATAGTGACTCAGCAGCAGTGCAGGGTCTCCTCTGGTGTGTGGCCAAATGGCGTTGTAACATCAATGGTTCCCTGCGGACTGCCAGCACTGGGGTTGCGACAGACGAACCCAGGTGTGGCTGTGTATGGGGGACTTGGAACGAGTGGTATGGGAGTAATGCCACTGAAACCGTGCAGATGATGGGGCAGCAAAAAAAAAAAAAAAGAAACCCAACAACATTGTTGTCCTTACCTTCTTCGTTCATGGGCTGCAACTCCCACGTTCAGTCGTATGTACATGAATGGGCTTTTATGTGCATGACCGTTTTTACCCCGCCATTCAGGCAGCTGTAATCCGTTTTCGGGGGTGTGCATGCCGGGTATGTTCTTGTTTCCATAACCCATCAGATGCTGACATGGATTACAGCTTACGTAGATACACATGAAGGGGGTTCAGGCACAAGCAGGTCTGCACATATATTGACCTGGGACATCGGAAAAATCTCCACCCTTTACCCACCTGGCGCCGTTACCGAGATTCGATCCCAGGACCCTCAGATTAAAACCACGCTTTAACCACTCAGCTATTGCACCCGCCGTCCTTACCAAACCTCATGAAGTAGTTGACCATGGGGACCCAGGTGATGACGAACTTCAGCACTTTGTCCTCCCCGGTCACCTGCTCCATCCACTTGCGCTCGATGAACGTTGACAGGAGGCTGATCAGACGGCCGCTGTCCTCATCTCTGTCAAGGTATTTGGACTCCATCTGCACAAAACACACAGGAGTCATGGCATTTCTCAGCTCCCCCCCCCCCCCCCCCCCCCCCCCACTGTGCTACACCATCACACAACACACACAGGAGTCATGGCATTTCTCAGCTCCCCCCCCCCCCCCCACTGTGCTACACCATCACACAACACACACAGGAGTCATGGCATTTCTCAGCTCCCCCCCCCCCCACACTGTGCTACACCATCACACAAAACACACAGGAGTCATGGCATTTCTCAGCTCCCCCCCCCCTCCCCCCCCACACTGTGCTACACCATCACACAAAACACACAGGAGTCATGGCATTTCTCAGCTCCCCCCCCCCCCACCCCCCCCACTGTGCTACTGTGCTACACCATCACACAAAACACACAGGAGTCATGGCATTTCTCAGCTCCCCCCCCCCCCCCACCCCCCCCACTGTGCTGTGCTACACCATCACACAAAACACACAGGAGTCATGGCATTTCTCAGCTCCCCCCCCCCCCCCCCACTGTGCTACACCATCACACAAAACACACACGAGTCATGGCATTTCTCAGCTCCCCCAGCCCCCACTGTGCTACACCATCACACAAAACACACAGGAGTCATGGCATTTCTCAGCTCCCCCCCCCCCCCCCCACTGTGCTACACCATCACACAAAACACACAGGAGTCATGGCATTTCTCAGCTCCCCCCCCCCCCCCACACTGTGCTACACCATCACACAACACACACAGGAGTCATGGCATTTCTCAGCTCCCCCCCCCTCCCCCACTGTGCTACACCATCACACAAAACACACAGGAGTCATGGCATTTCTCAGCTCCCCCCCCCCACACACACTGTGCTACACCATCACACAAAACACACAGGAGTCATGGCATTTCTCAGCTCCCCCCCCCTCCCCCACTGTGCTACACCATCACACAAAACACACAGGAGTCATGGCATTTCTCAGCTCCCCCCCCCCCCCCCCCCACTGTGCTACACCATCACACAAAACACACAGGAGTCATGGCATTTCTCAGCTCCCCCCCCCCCTCCCCCCCCACACTGTGCTACACCATCACACAAAACACACAGGAGTCATGGCATTTCTCAGCCCCCCCCCCCCCCCCCACACTGTGCTACACCATCACACAACACACACAGGAGTCATGGCATTTCTCAGCTCCCCCCCCCCCCACACACACTGTGCTACACCATCACACAAAACACACAGGAGTCATGGCATTTCTCAGCTCCCCCCCCCCCCACTGTGCTACACCATCACACACAACACACACAGGAGTCATGGCATTTCTCAGCTCCCCCCCCCCCCCCACTGTGCTACACCATCACACAAAACACACAGGAGTCATGGCATTTCTCAGCTCCCACCCCCCCCACCCCCCCCACTGTGCTACACCATCACACAACACACACAGGAGTCATGGCATTTCTCAGCTCCCCCCACCCCCCCTGTGTATGTATTTGTGTGTCTGTGTATGTGTTTGTGTGTATGTTAGTGCGTCTGTGTATGTATTTGTGTGTATGTTAGTGCGTCTGTGTATGTATTTGTGTGTCTGTGTATGTGTTTGTGTGTATGTTAGTGCGTCTGTGTATGTATTTGTGTGTATGTGTATGTGTTTGTGTGTATGTTAGTGCGTCTGTGTATGTATTTGTGTGTATGTTAGTGCGTCTGTGTATGTATTTGTGTGTCTGTGTATGTGTTTGTGTGTCTGTGTATGTGTTTGTGTGTATGTTAGTGCGTCTGTGTATGTGTTTGTGTGTATGTTAGTGCGTCTGTGTATGTGTTTGTGTGTATGTTAGTGCGTCTGTGTATGTGTTTGTGTGTATGTTAGTGCGTCTGTGTCTGCCTGATTAAGCACATGTGCCAGAGCATGTGAGAGTGCCTGCATATTTTGGTCATTGCTTTACACATGTGTCTAGCTTGTTTTTCCTACCTGAAGAGCTGCATCAAACGACTCAAGCACCAGCCAGTTGCAGGTGTCTAGCTTGTTTTTCCTACCTGAAGAGCTGCATCAAGTGACTCAAACGCCAGATTTATGCAGGTGTCTAGCTTGTTTTTCCTACCTTAAGAGCTGCATCAAGCGACTCAAACGCCAGATTTATGCAGGTGTCTAGCTTGTATTTCCTACCTTAAGAGCTGCATCAAGCGACTCAAATGCCAGACTTATGCAGGTGTCTAGCTTGTTTTTCCTACCTGAAAAGCTGCATCCAGGGACTCAAACGCCAGCCTGTTCAGAATGTCGGCGAATGCAGGTGCCACATTGTACTGTTCCAGGTAGACTTCCAGCTTCTGCTCGGCTGAAAGCTGCAACATGATGTGTTGAATCCTGATTAACATCACACCACATGGACCAAGGCCTCACTTCGCCTCTTCACACACACACCCACATATACACACATGCCCACATGCATACACACACACACACCACACAACCAAACACATATACACAACACAACACAACACACACACATGCTGAACATGTGAGTGGTCTTACAAGTGCAAGCACACATATACACATACTCTTTTTCTTTTCATTTCCACCTCATTTGTATGCACGCATGCATGCACGCACACACAGACACACACATTGGATTTTAAATTTGGAATACCTGTTGACAAGAGTTAGAAACAGCCTCAGCTTACTGAAAATTGATAGCAAGCAAGATTGAGGTCAGGATACCTCTGTGCTTACACTTCTAGCAACATTGCTAGTATGTTTAACTCACTCCGGACGATGGAATGCTATAGAGTTCCTCACGTAAGGTAGCATTCCGGACAACAGAACGCAATAGCGGTTTGGACAACTGAAATTTTTTCCACGTTTTCCTCATGGGGTAGCATAAAAATTGCAGCTACACCGGGCACTGCAAACGTGTCAGGGGTTGAATGGGAAGTTTCTTCATGAGGTTCCCTAACTATACACTCGCTTGCCAGCCACTGACTTTGGTACCCCACATGACAAGCTAATCTGCATACGTATCAAAAATGGCGTCGCAAGTGGAAATTTTTGGAGCAAACTAGAACACGACAGCAGCTTTTCAGTGCTGCTGAAGTGATTGAAATGCTTCAAACTGAATGTTTCGACATCGACAAGGATGATGAAGACGTTGAATAAAGTATCTGCAGTGAAGAAAGCTATCAGTAAGAGTATACTGACAGTGACTCAGTTTCTGAGGGCTGTGAAGAGAGGGAGGGGGGTGGGCGTACACACAATGTTAGAAGAGGGGTCAGTGGGTCAAGTACAGGGAGTTTCATTCAGTTACTTTGTGTTTTGTATTTTTTGTGATTTTTTTCCTAACCATTACAAATGGGTCGTCTCCAGGGGAAAGTAAAGGAGAAAACTGTTCATCCGAAGTGAGTTAAAGCTAACTTAAACACAAGAAGCATCCTTTACTCCACCAAAATGAATATTGAAAAAATTAGCAAAATGTTGACAATAAAGCATGTAAGTTTGTTTTTGGTGTATCAGTTCATGCCCAAACTTTATATTTAAAAAAAAGATAGAAATGAAAATATCATTCTCTGAAGAACAGAAGAACAAACCTGCATCAGCAAATTACATATTTAGAAGTACAACCACTCAAAATTCAAAACTGTCAAGATCAGTTTAAAATCAAACCTTCATTTCCCTAAGAGTTCAATCTATTCACTCCCTCAGAACTAAAGGTACTTATACCCCTGACACTTAAAAAAATATATATCAGGAGTAAACTCAAGTCTCTATACTGCAATTGCATGCAAATTTATGCACAATAAACTATTGTGTGAAACGGTCTTTATTCTTCAACTTCTTCCAGATAGGAGTACAGCAGTCTGTTTTGTTGAACAGTCTTTCTAGCTTTCTGCTTACCAGTCCCATTTTGGTTTCAAAGCCATCTGCCAGCATCTTCTTCACAGTCTGCTTCAGATCACCATGTCTTACGTCTTCCTCCACTTTGGCTATCAGTTTGTCCCACATCTGAAAAAAAAGCACCCATGTGCTCACACACCCACACACACACACACACACACACACACACAGGGCTTTTTGTAACTAAATCTTAGTTTCTGTTTCTTAAGGAGGCGTCACTGCGTTTGCACAAATCCACAAACACTACACTACATCTGCTAAGCCAGCAGATGCCTGACAGCAGCAGAACCCAACATGCTTTTGTAACTGTTCACCAAAATCAATACAAGTCTATGTAAACAGTGGACAGCTGTTCCTCATGAAGTTTTGACACACAAGCACACATGCACACACACACACACACACACGCAAACACCTACACACACACACACACACACACACATATACACACACAGAGACAAACACACATCCCTCCCCCAGCCCCACCTCCAACACACACACACACACAACCATCCCCTATCAGTGACTGTTTCAAGACAAATACCAGACCCTACCTGGAGAGCAGAGGAACGTGTATGGGAGTACCGAAAGCTGAAAGACAGCCAGTCACAGGAAGATTCTGTGACTCTTTTGGCCTCCTGCCTCCAGCTCTGCGCCTGCACACCCCCAGTCTGCTGACACGCCCTCTCCTCAGCCAGGGCCACCTGATCCATGGCCAGGAAGGCCAGCTGTGTGCCATACATCAGGCTGGTTTCCATCAACAGTCGTTTGTTCCTCAGCATCTGTTCCTGTAGAACGCTCACAATCTGGGCACTGCACTTCAGCTCCTTTAGGTCTTGGGGAGGTTTCCTGGGAGCAAGGAAATAATCATTTCTTTGTCAGCTTGTATCATGATCTTCATACGCAGCATGGCATGCACCCCCCCACCCACCCCACCCCCCAACACACACACACACACACACACACACGCATGTATGCATGCACACACACATATGCACATGCAAGAATGCACCTCACAAACACATGTACCCATGCATGCACACATGTATACACACACACACACACGTACACTCATACAGACCAATGTCCTCCGCCATTCTTTTATGCTCTGTGTATGTGCCATCTTATATGCAATACATATTGGATACCACACAAAACTTTACCGGTGAAAAATGCATGCATGTTTCCTTGTACTTCACACAACACATCTGCTTGCAGCCACCATCTTGACAATTCAAACTTTCAACCACTTCCTGTTTATCGCTGTCATATGCTTGTCACTTTTTCGAAAGAGATAGACCATACAATGTCAGCATGACAAAAGCTAGGCACATCATGTTATGGACTGTCAGTGTATTTTATTGTTTTGAGCTCAGATGTTTGCAATGTGTTGACATCATTACTGATATGATGGGTGGTGTTCAGAATCATTGCCTATTCCCTTCTTTGAACTGAGAGAAGAGTTATTATTCATGTGAAAAATATTTTGTAAAACATTTCCGTATGAATATTTTTTTGTTCACATTAATGCTTCATGTTCATACTGATACTAATAGAGATCATAACTGAATGACAATGCAGACTTATTTTATCTGTTAAATAAATGACATCTGTTGCTATTTGTTTTTATGTAGAAATTGGGTCTTGATATAAAGAATTTGCTGTTGCAGTTCGTGCTGAAAATTTTGTTGGGCGTTCTAGATGTATCACCCATCCCAACTTTGCTACATCTATACTATGGTACCCACTCTGTTGTATTAACTTTGGAAAACATGAAAATGCTGGCCGAAAACAAGTGAACTCTCAACATAAACAGCTTGACCATCAGAGCTAACTTTCCATCTCCATACATTTTTTGATACAATGACACAACACCAAAAACACCTATAAAAGACTAATTAGGAGACACTGTAAGATTCAGAACTGTCACAAAGTTTCATCTTTGAATAACAGTTTTCCCCCCTGTCTCTCTCTACAATTAGGCCTATAAAAGAATAAATCATCTGAATCTGAATGTCTGTATACAAATATATCTGTCTGTCTCTGTACAATGTGTGTCTGAACCAGATGGATTTAATGAAGCAAGAACTGCTACACTATAACATTTTTCAATGTATGGTTACACACACACACACACACACACACACACACCAACACACACACCAAAAAGAGAACTGACCCCTGTGCTTTCTCCTTTGCCATGTGAACCATCTTGCCCAAGATCACATCTATTTTCTGAAACACAATACCAATAATACTGTATCTTGAGGGAACACTGGACAAAGGCACAGGTACAGAAACTAAACCAAACTGTTTCATGCTGTGATAATGCTTTCACACACACACACACACACACACACACACACACACACACAGAGTGAGAGAGAGAGAGAGAAACTTGCACTTCAACACACCATAAAAACACACACATATCACACACACACACACACACACACACACACACACATACACACACACACGTTCCAAGATAATGATAACAGACTCGCTAGCGGTACTCAGATGAGCAGAAAAAGAAAAAAAAAAACACAACTAAAAAACAAAAGACCAATCAACAACCCAACACATTTATAAAGAAAGAACCTGAAACAAATCCGAAACAGAACCCAAAGGAAAGCGGACAGCAAAACTCACTGTCTTATGATCGTCCTGCAGGTATGCTTTATACTGGATGTGGTGAGCCAGTGTTGCAGCCATCACATCCAGAGGAACCTGCACTGACATGAGGACAGGCAGCAGTGGCTCCAGCTCCAGAGAGGCGACAAACGTTCGCACAAACAGGGGGTCCACCTGGAAGCTGGGGGTCAGCCTGTTGATCACATCCAGGGGCAGCCTGTTCACAGAGCAGAGCAATGGTCAAGGCTCCCGCACGCTGCTCACGTCTGCATAAATTATGTGGACTTCACCACCACCACCACCGCCACCACCAACACCAACAATAACAACTGGAAGATTAACTCACTCAGTACGGCCAGTCCTCTCTTCTCCTCTACACAGACCCCTCGGATGTCCAGTGGGTGTCTGAATGACCCAACATTTAGCTTCCGTCGTCAGAATTGTGGTATTCTTTGTCAACATTCACGTCTTCAGTATAAGAGCCTTCGCTTGCAATATTTTGATGATGGTAATTGGGGTGAAACGCTGTTAACATCGTCTCTTTCGCCGTTCGTATGGAGAGAGTTAAACGAGACTTACCGGTAAGTAGAAGTTATGACCGTATTTCTACCCTAAGAAGGGGGCAAAGAAAGAGTTACACTTTTTAGTTAAATACTGAACCATCCTAGACTGACTTTTTCGAGCCAGACTGGGGCCAGCCTACTAGCATTTGCCCAGGGGGAGGGGGCAGAGCTGTTCAGTCGCAGCAGAGAAATCCAGGGTGTAGAGAAAACACAGGCAGCACAGACACAATCACTGAGGAAAAACCACTATCAGTGTGGACACACCAACACTGGTTAACAGAGACGTAATAATCACAACACAATAACATGTGGCAGCAGCACGAGCGACAACCAGCCTGTACAAAACACATCATCACACTGGCCTAGCAAGCATGCTTCATCACGCACTCAAAAGGAAATTTTCTTCCTAAAATTACGTTTAAGTAACATATTTACTGTGACCCACTAGTGCAGACTCCGGCAGGGGTCTGATTCCTGTCCTGTGCAAACTGCTACCCGCCTATGCGGAGAAAACAAAAGTATCTACGGCCGATAACCTCCCGAAGTAGGTTACCTCCCATGTGCATCCCTGACAGCACCCTCTTTTTACGGCCATTCGCAAACTGAAATTCTGACAAAGCTCCTTCTCACAGGGCAGAACTGTACCATCACAATGTATTTGTATTGTAACATGACTTTTTTGCCCCGACATGATTCTCTGTGGGGGTGGAATGCCTCATTTTCCTTTCGTTGTATGTCTGAAAGTGTATTATTTTGTTTTACTATCAAACTGGATTTTTCTACAGAATTTTGCCATGAACAATTCTTTTGTTGCCCCCACTCCGCATTTTCCCCCAACCACTCCATATTTTTCCCCACCCCACCTCTTCTTCCCACTTTGACCTTCTTCTCCCACATCCAGCGACTCTTTATGTCTACAGCCTGATCCCTACTCACTTCTCTGTTCATCCTTGCCTTCCTTTATTGATTAAAACTCAGCACTTTTCTAAAACTCTGCTTTTTCTTCAACTGTTTCCAACTAACACAGTCCCCCAAAACAGACCTGTAGTCTAAAACATTGGACATCTCTTATCAAAAGTGAGTCTTACTGACATGGATTACAGGATCTTCAACAGATGCTGCTTGACACCACTGTCATTGCAGGCCAAAATGATCAGTGTCAGTTCCCTGGTGGTTTCATGATGGGGCGTGGGGGGTGGGGGTGGGGGTGGGGCATTTCAATATCTCTAAGCTTACATACCACAACAATCTTGGCCAAAAACCACAGGTGAACGAGATGACAGAGATCACTCATTACTGACTACTTGGCAATACTTCTTTCTCATTTCCTGATTTTGGTCATTTTATCATTCGGGAGTACCTTATATTTACTGTAAAGATCTGGTGTCTGCACCATATGTGAATGAAATGAGGGAGTATGCCCAGTGAGCCAAAATGCCATGTGGTTACCAGGTGTGCAGAAGTTTGAAAATGAGATTCAGACTTTTGCAGAGGTCAACACTGCAAACTTCATTCATTCACTCAATGGAGTCGCAGACACAACCTTGAGCAGAGCACCCAGAAATCACATGATTTTTCATGATTTTTTGAAAAATCACAAAAAAACCAACCCAGACAGTCAGACAGACAAAACAGTGATCAAAAGAAAGTGCAATACACATGTTCTAGAAATATTCTGAACTCTTCTCTGTAGCTGCAGATATAACTATTCCACAGTCCACACAAAAAGGTATCCGAACAGTCCCGAGCAAAATAGATTCCATGATGTCAGTCACAAGCACTGAAATCACTCTTCTATAATCAATTACACTTTCGGCTCCTTGATATCCATTTGAACCACTAAAAAACAACACTACAAAAGCTCCAACTACTTAATTTTCATCAGAGCCTTGTTCTAACACAAATTCAGTTTTTTTTTTACAGTCTGAAACATCGAGTTGATGATGAGTCACCATCTCACTGAATGCATCAACTCTAAATTTTGATTTCAGTGGGTTTGTCTTTAGAACATGTTAACTCTCACACACAAACAGCCACACACATTTGAAGGGAGGGAAATCCACTTGCAAGCATGTTACTTCCCCTAAAGTGTTTAGTGTCTCTGTAAAAATCATGATATTTTTCCGCTTAAATGTAAGAGAAGCAGCTTCAATGCTAAGGTCATGCTCCAACTATATGTATGCAGAACAGCGCGATCAAGTTTAGAATAGAACAGAATAGAATGGAATAGAATAGAATGTCTTTATTACCAAGCGTACCGGGGTCACAAGGAATACTGGCGGGGATAGTACATGGCAAGGTACGTGCGGGAGAAGTCTTTAAGAAAGAAAGATATTGTCCCACACTTCACCATGATAATGCCCATTGCATGGGATATTTTGGTGGAAGATATATATATGTAAACAAGGTACGAACATAAATCGAAAATCATACACAAACACAGACACAGTAGAAATTAGGATACATACAAGTGCATATCAATATAAAAAACTTGTGCATACTCACACATGCACACACTGCACACACACACACACACACGTGCGCGCGCGCATGCGCACGTGCACACACACACTCTCTCTCTCTCTCTCTCTCTCTCACACACACACACACACACACACAGACACACACACACACACACGTTTGAACAGAAGCCTCATATTACATGTGGATGGGGCTGATGACTAGATCTTCAGGTAGATGGTTGTTGATTGCACAATTCTATTTATCATACTGGATTTGTTCGAGAGACAGGGCATTGACTAATTTGGGGAAAAAGCTATTGGCGAAGCGATTGGTTTTCGCCCTTATACTTTTGTACCGTCGACCAGAGGGGAGCATCTGGAAAATCCCAAAAGCTGGATGTGATTCGTCCTGGCTGATTGATTTTGCTCTTTTGAGTAGCCACTTATAATATATGTCTTCTAGAGAAGGTAGATAAGCCCCAGTAGTCTTGGTGGATGTTTTTACAATTCTGTTCAGGGCTGCGATGATGTTTTTACAATTCTGTTCAGGGCTGCGACTTCTGCCTTGGAAATGTTTCCGTACCAAAAAGTAATAGCGAAGGTTAACATGCTTTCAATGACTGCTCGTTATCTAATTCCGAACTTTTTAAAGGTGCTGAAGAAAGTACAGGCACTGTTGTGCTTTCTTAACAATTTTTTCCGTATTTTTCTCCCATTTTAAATCGTTGGAAATGATCAGTCCGAGAAATTTAAATTCGCTGATGATCTCTACTTGCTTGACTTTAATGACAAGTGGTGAGGGGTCAGATCTGGTCTTCCTGAAATCTAAAATTAATTCTTTTGTTTTTGATACGTTGAGTTCTAAGTTGTTTTGATCACACCAACTGACAAGTTTCAGTACTTCTTCCCTATATTTTGACTCATCACTGTTCGTAATCAGCCCTTCTAGAGTAGTATCATCGGCAAACTTAACCATGGTGTTACATTCATTACGAGTTGCACAGTCATGTGTGAATAGTGAGTACAACAGTGGGGACAGAACACATCCCTGTGGGGTGCCTATGCTGAGAATACATGTGGAGGAGGTGAGGTCACCAAATTTAACAACTTGCGGTCTGCATCTTTGAAAATCAAGGATCCATGCACAAACTGATTCAGGCAGCGAGAGGTCTTTCAGTTAAAAATATAGTTTTGATGGTACTATTGTGTTGAACACAGAGCTGTAGTCAATGAAAAGGACCCTAGCATAACACACACACACACACACACACACACACACACACACACATATATCACAATAACAAGCAAACAAAAAAAGAAAACATTATACGAGAAGAGTTACCTGAAGTCTTTGGTGGACTCTTTAAAGGCATTCTTCCTTCTGTCCAGACCTGTCAGTCCCCACCACTCGCCGCCAGACATTCTGAAGTCAGCGGAGGGCTCTGGGTCCTGGAAAGGCTGTGACTTGCCTTGCAGGAAGTGGTACAACGGCACGCAGTACAGCCAACTTGGGTCTGATCGGAACTGCCACCAGCCTTGATTGTCACTCTGGTTGATCAGCTTTGAAATCTTCTTGGCAAAGTCACTGTCGGAAAAAAATAATACAAACAATTTGCATGTTCTTGAAAATACTACATGAATGGGGGTTGCGCTTCATTAGCCCAAAACAACAAGTGTGCCTCTGAACAAACTGGCCATGCAGAGCTACATGGATATCCTCATTTCCCGTTCAAGTGATCACCGCTCTTCTGAAATTCCTGATATTCCAACTGTGTCATAAAAAAAGAACATTTCTGATACTGGAAAACACAGTAAGTATCATGACTCATAGCGAAATAGGCAAAACAGCAATTACAATGACATATGGTTTACAAAAGACAGTGCCAACAGCATGTGGTTAAAGGCTGGAGATTAAACAACTTCTCCCTTCAGATTCAACATTTAAACAGCTACGTTAAAACTGGCTAGTGACTGTTCATATTTCAGTCTCAAGTAAGCACAAAAGTAAACCAGCAAAGTAAAATACTGAAGTAAAACAATTCTAAAACAGCACTTCAACACATTAATTGAAATGCATTTAATTTGCACTTTTTAAGGTTTTTTCTTCCAATGAAAGATACATTTCAGTGGTTTTCTTGGTTGATTTTCCCCACTGCACTGAGATCACAATATGCACATAACTACAATTTCATCATCTTTTTATCCTGAATCAGCACAAAATCAATGCTTGTAAGAATCATAAGTACATATATGACCACTCTCCCTCTCTCTCTCTCTCTTTCTCGTTTTTGTTTTACCTTTTTCAGATGATTGGATAAAAATGACACTGTAACTTCCCCTGCACCCCCCTGTCACATGGGCTGTTAAGTTAATGACAGTGAAGAGTCAAGTGTCAAAGTGTCAAGTGTTTCTCTGTTTCTCTGAGTGTTTGCAAGCATGTGTGAGTGTGAGAGTGAAAGACTTGTGTGAGAGAGTGAAAAAGTGTGTCTGTGTGCATGCATATATGCATGTGTGTGTAAGTATGTGTGTGCATGCACACATAACGTGTATGCATGTATGCACCCAGCATCCTACCTCCCAACAATGAATCCCCCAAAAAACAAAAATCTATTTTTCATGACAATTTCATGATCATTTCTAAGAAGTTCTGCTGTACATAATGTATAATACCTGAATTAAATTTCAAGACTGGAGACTGAGAAATTTGTCACCTTAAATTCAACATTTAAACGGGTATGTTAAAACTGGCTGGTAACTGTTCACATCTCAATCTCAAGTACACACAAAAATGAAGCAGCAAAGTAAAATACTGACCAAAAACACTGCATGCTTCTTCTTCTTCTTCATTCATGGGCTGTAACTCCCACATTCAATCCAATGTACACGAGTGGGCTTTTATGCGTATGACCATTTTTACCCCGCCATGTAGCCAGCCATACTCCGTTTTCGGGAGCATGCATGCTGGGTATGTTCTTGTTTCCATAACTCATCAAACACTGACATGGATTACAGGATCTTTTACATGTGTATTTCACCTTCTGCTTGTATATACACACGAAGGGTGTTCAGGCACAAGCAGGTCTGCACATATGTTGACCTGGGAGATCAGAAAAATCTCCAACCTTTACCCACCAGGCGCCATTACCAAGATTCGAACCTGGGACCCTCAGATTGAAAGTCTAACGCTTTAACCACTCGGCTTTTGCGCCCGTCACGTTTCATGCATGCAAATGTGTGTTAAATAGCAGCAGCACCAAAGAAAGCTCTCTGCGTCAATGACTTACATTTTGTTGGCCATGTTGGCGGGGAAGTGTGAGGCAATGCTGTCGAGGTCGGCACAGGTGGTGTTGTTCATAGCAGGGCTTATCAGCATGGAGCGGCACATGACCTGAATGAACTCAGTCTCCACCGGCAAAGTGAACTCCTCCACAAGGAGCAGTATGAACAGGCCCAGTGTCACCGTCCCGGTCTGGCTAAGATGATTTGCCAGCGGCAGGGCCAGTACATCCATCAAAGTCTAAAAAACAAGAATATATGACGCAATGTAAAAATAGCAGCATATTCACTATAAAAAAAAAAGATATATAAATGAATAAATGAATAAATAACAGCTTCCTAGTGCAGAAAATGAAAGTGGTACACTTCATGTTACTTTTTCGTTTAAATTCTAATTCCTGCGTGAGAAGAGCCTGATGTTGTAACTCAGTTCATGGTGAGGACGTTCCAGTGATTCAGGGGAATCAGGGAGTTCAGGTGGTGAAAAATCCTTGGCCAGGAATAAAAACAATGCCCCAATAACCAACTGAAAAGAAGTGCATGAGCAGTGCAAAACTCACAACCTCAAAAAATCCCCTGCTACAACAGCGATTTTGCCACAGAACACAAACCACAAACCTTCCGAACGAGCGCATCGTCTGTATACATCTGCCTGGAGTCCAGCATCTGAAGCTTCAGGCTGCTCATGACCTGCAGGGTTTTGTCCAGGTAACCTTCCATTGTTATCTGGCCCTCTGCAGCAGGTGCGCAGCTAGCTTTCAAAATCTCCTCGGCAGATGGCAGGAACAGGTAAGCGGAGCTGATGGCATCATGGTGAACTCTCTCATTGGAGCTTTTAAAGGTGAATATTCCCTTAATGCGTTGCCACGTCGTCTGATGTAATGCTCCTTCGAAGTAGGCAGCACCGTCATATCTGTGCCAAGGGCCTGTCAATAAAAGAAAAGGCTATAAGGAAACAAGAACACATAAACACACACACACACATGTATACACACACACACACACACACACACACATCATTAAATCCACACTTCTTTTTCTTCTCTTAACATTTTTTTGGGGGGAATATATATATTGCAAGAACTGACATCATGAAAACATATGGAAACGCTCACACAAATACATATAATACACACTGACATTGATAATTATACAATGGACAACAGCACAAGTTCTTTGTTCTCTTGACAATGAACCAAAATGAAACACTAATTCATTTCCAAGAAATATCAGATCATCAAACTGACAGACTTACTCCAAAGTCTTTCATTGAAAAAGAACTGTGAAAGAAGAATTTGATCTATCAAAAGTTAAAAAATAAAATAAAATAAAATAAAAAAGAAGAAGAAGAAAGAAACTAGTGAGAATGAGAACATAAGGTCAAGAAAAGAACAGCAGACTGCTGGCTTGGCTGCTGACCATTAAAATGACAGTAACACTAATATCTGCTAACACTTGATTGACTACATTTCAGTTTGCTAATCCATTGACTACATTTCAGTTTGCTAATCCACTAGTGTTGACCAGTTGACTACATTTCAGTTTGCTAATCCACTAGTGTTGACCAGTTGACTACATTTCAGTTTGCTAATCCACTAGTGTTGACCAGTTGACTACATTTCAGTTTGCTAATCCACTAGTGTTGACCAGTTGACTACATTTCAGTTTGCTAATCCACTAGTGTTGACCAGTGATCAGGGTTTGGGACCCCATTTCGGCATGGTGTTGTGTCCTTGGGAAAGGCCCTTCACTCACTGCAGCCAGGTGTGACTGGGAAAGGCCCTTTACTCACTGCAGCCAGGTGTCCTTGGGAAAGGCTCTTTACTCACTGCAGCCAGGTGTCCTTGGGAAAGGCTCTTTACTCACTGCAGCCAGGTGTCCTTGGGAAAGGCTCTTTACTCACTGCAGCCGGGTGTGATGGGGAAAGGCCCTTCACTCACTGCAGCCAGGTGTCCTTGGGAAAGGCCCTTTACTCACCGCAGCCAGGTGTCCTTGGGAAAGGCCCTTTACTTGCTGCAGCCGGGTGTGATGGGGAAAGGCCCTTCACTCACTGCAGCCAGGTGTCCTTGGGAAAGGCCCTTTACTCACTGCAGCCAGGTGTGATGGGGAAAGGCCCTTTACTCACTGCAGCCAGGTGTCCTTGGGAAAGGCCCTTTACTCACTGCAGCCAGGTGTCCTTGGGAAAGGCCCTTCACTCACTGCAGCCAGGTGTCCTGGGGAAAGGCCCTTTACTCACTGCAGCCAGGTGTCCTTGGGAAAGGCCCTTTACTCACTGCAGCCAGGTGTGATGGGGAAAGGCCCTTCACTCACTGCAGCCAGGTGTCCTGGGGAAAGGCCCTTCACTCACTGCAGCCAGGTGTCCTTGGGAAAGGCCCTTTACTCACTGCAGCCAGGTGTGACTGGGAAAGGCCCTTTACTCACTGCAGCCAGGTGTGACTGGGAAAGGCCCTTTACTCACTGCAGCCAGGTGTCCTTGGGAAAGGCTCTTTACTCACTGCAGCCAGGTGTCCTTGGGAAAGGCCCTTTACTCACTGCAGCCAGGTGTGACTGGGAAAGGCCCTTTACTCACTGCAGCCAGGTGTGACTGGGAAAGGCCCTTTACTCACTGCAGCCAGGTGTCCTTGGGAAAGGCCCTTTACTCACTGCAGCCAGGTGTGATTGGGGACCTGACTTCAGATGGGAAACATTAACTCACTCGCTGCCATTGCCTGCATATGCAGATGTCATCGGACAAAGCGTTGGATGCCAATGTCTGCATATGAGGATTTGGATTTTGAAAAGTCGCCTTGATGGAGTGACGTGTCAGATATGAAACTCAAAAGCAGAACTGATTCTAAGTTATCTCCGGCCAACTTTTCATTCACACACACTGCGTGTGTGTAGTAACACGCTCGTTAGCAGACGACAACGAAGCATACCCTCAGTCAGCTCTGCAAGTTGTTTGACAAGATGGCATCGCGTCAAAGTGTTCGACACGGTAGGAGAGGTCAAACGCAACACAGCGTTGAAGCTACTTTGGAAATGATCCAAACTGGAGGCTCCGATGTTGAAGGAGATAATGTTGATTCATCGGACAGTGATTTTGAACCATATCCCAATGAACTAGAAATAGATTCGGCCGCTGAAGAGGGTGTTTACAGTGGAGAGGAAAGCGAGTCCTGACCATGTCCCAGCTGACCGACACCGACAACGAAATCACTGAGGAAACGGTCGAATTTGCTGGTGTTTTTACCAGTGATTGGACTGAAAATGGTGAGTGTGTATATATATATATATATCTCTGTGTGTGTGTGTGTGTGTGTGTGTGTGTGTGTGTGTGTGAAAGAAAACAATGTCACATGCTCAGGTGTACAACTGTGTGTGTGTGTGTTTGTGTGTATGTTTGTTGTGTGTGTGTGTGTGTGTGTGTGTGTGTGTGATTGCATGCATATGTTTACTTACTTTCTGTTTTACAATAACATGGAGTTCATTTGTATAACAAGATGCTATAGAAATGTCAGTAATAGTACTAATACTGATGATGCTGTCATTATTGTTTGTAATATTGTAAAAAAAAAAAAAATTTAAAAAAAATCTAAGAAGGTTTTCTTTGACTACATGTAAAAAAATTACCACATTATGCTTCCATTCACATAAATATTTAGAATAAACAAAGGAATAAGCAAACAAATAATTTAGAATAAGAAGAAGAAAGAGTCAGACCTGCATGATCATTTGTGTGTGTGTATGGTTGCAGGTCATGTTGCTGTGCTTTAGTGGCAGGACAAAACACCAGTTCATGTGCTGACAACAGTCATGCTGCCAACTACCATGGTCAGTGTGACAACAAGACACCGTCCTGAAAGACAGAAGCCAGCTGCAGTACAAGACTACATCACCAACATGGCTGGAGTGGATATGAGTGACCAGCTACTGCAAGTGCAAGTTCTGTGAAGACCTGTTCAAGCGCCACAACACACCAAGACACCAAACTGCCAACTGGTGTCCAAAATGTGGAGTTCCACTGTGTGTGAAGCTGTGCCCAAGACTCAGCATCACCTGCCATGAGCTTTTTCACTCCAGACAAGACTATTGTCAGGGATAATACATCAGGTTTTTGTGTACAGTGAACTCCTTTTTTTATGTAGAGACAATATTTTTTTGTGTGTGCATGAATTTCAACTTTCTCCCCCATCTGTTCATTCTTCATTGCACGTACTAGGTCTTCAGTTCCTCAAGTAGTGTTAGGATGTGCCGTGGAACATTTGTAAGCTGTTCAAGGACACTTAGTATACCTTTCTGATGGGTGCAAAAATGCTACAAAATACACAAAAAATGGATACCGTGATCAACAACAAGATGGTGAGTAAATAACTTAATTTTTTGCACAAATATGGAACAACATTCACTGAATAAACATACTAAATTTCAATTGTCTGGGTGTTTATTTGGTTTTTTGAGATTTTTTTTCCAATCCTATACAAACCCTGGGTTTTCTGGGATTCGCAACGGCAAAAACTCTTGGCATGGAGTGAGAGCAGATTAAGTTGACATGACTCACCGTCGCATGCCGAGCCTTTGACACAATGAACATGAATTCACCACCCCTGTGAAGGCTGTGGGGCCCATTAACTTTTCTTAAGGTTTTCTTATGACTTCTCTTCACCTTTTTATCTTTCTTTATTTCAAATACCAGGGCAGTGTGAATCATTTTTAGGATTTTAGTTTTCTTTCTTTTTTTTTTGAGTGTATCGGTAACGTTCAATATAATCATGACAGGCGATACATCTGAATGTATGTGCAAACAAGTAGCAAGTATGTGTAATTACATGCACACAGCTAAATGCTTCTGTGCAACAAAGTGTACACTGTGACAAACATACACATCTTTCAACTGACCTGTCTGAGCCCTTCTTTGTGCTGGTATGAAAAAGTTGCGATTCACAAATGCTGGATTCGTGCCTGCTTCCGACCGTTGTACCTGTTCCCACAGTTCTTTGTCTTTCTTGCCAACTTTCTTGGCAATGTACTTGTAATGGAATCCAGAATTCCTCAAATGCTTTGGCATCACAATTTTTCCTTCATATAGATACCCAATATTCACTTGTCTGAAACAAAATCAAGCTACGATGCACAAATATATATAGACAATTCCAGAATAAACTGCAAAAAGCAAAAAAAAAAGTAAATCAAGATCAACTAGCTAAACACCTCTTGCAAAACAGGATATCCAAATGAAATATAAATAAACTAAGAATATATAGAATAGAATAGAATATAGAATATGAATATGTCTTTATTACCAAGTGTACCGGGGTCACAAGGAATATAGGGGGGGCGGGGGGGGGGGGGATAGTACATAACAAGATACTAACATAAAACAAAAATCATACAAGAACACAGATACAGTAGAAATAAGATACATACAAGTGCATATCAATATAAAAACTTGTGCATACTCACGCATGCACACACACAAACACAAACACACACACACACACACACACACTTTTGAACAGAAGCAGCATATTACATGTGGATGGAGCTGATGACTAGATCTTCAGGTAGATGGTTGTTGGTTGTACAATTCTATTTATCACACTGGATTTGATCGAGAGACAGGGCGTTGACTACTTTGGGGAAAAAGCTACTGGCGAAGCGATTGGTTTTCGTCCTTATACTTCTGTACCGTCAACCAGAGGGGAGCATCTCGAAAATCCCAAAAGCTGGATGTGATTCGTCCTGGCCGATTGATTTTGCTTTTTTGAGTAGCTGCTTATAATACATGACTTCTAGAGAAGGTATATATATATATATATATATATATATATATATATATATATATATGTGTGTGTGTGTGTGTGTGTGTGTGTGTGTGTGTGTGTGAGATGACTTTGGGATCAAATATATATATAGATATGTTTGTGATGACTGGGATCAAATATATACGAGGGTCATTCAATAAATCAGGTGAATTTTTCGGTATAAGGACTTCTAATACAGATAGAAGCTTACTTTTTTTTTTCTTTTTTTTTTCTTTACTTCTTTTTCACATGGATTTAATTTGTTTTGCAGATTAAAAAAAACTTTGAGAGTTTTGGCGATTAACAAAGATGGCCGACCAAGAAGCATGCTCCAGGATTGAACAGCGGTCAGTTATCAAGTTTTTGGTTGCTGAAGGGTGCAAACCAGTTGAAATTCATAGGAGAATGTCAACTGTGTATGGTGCCACATGTTTCAGCCGAATAAATGTCTACAAGTGGGCAAAATTGTTTAAAGAAGGACGGAGCAGTGTTGAGGATGAAGACAGGCCTGGAAGGCCTACAGAAGTGAGGTCTCCTGAGGTGATCGAATCAGTCAATGACCTCATTCAGTCTGACAGAAGGGTGACAGTGGTCAAGAAAGACATAAAGAACAAACACAGGGGTCATCAGTCAGAAGGAGTCATCTTGCATCATGACAACGCAAGGCCTCACACAGCAGCCTGAACGGTGCAGACCATCAACGAGCTGGGCTGGGAACTGCTCCCTCATCCCCCTTACAGCCCAGACCTTGCCCCTTCAGACTTTCACCTGTTTGGACCCTTGAAAGCGTTCACGAGAGGCACGAAGTTTGAAAGTGACGATGAAGTCAAAAGTGTTGTGAGCGACTGGCTGAGACATCAGTCCAAAGATTTTTACGCTGAGGGAGTACGGAAGCTTGTGCACAGATGGGAAGAAAAGTGTGTGACAGTGCTGGGAGACTACGTTGAAAAAAAAAAAAAAAAAAGTAAGCTTCTATCTGTATTAGAAGTCCTTATACCGAAAAATTCACCTTATTTATTGAATGACCCTCGTATATAGATATGTTTGTGATGACTTTGGGATCAAATATATATATATAGATATGTTTGTGATGACTGGGATCAAATATATATATAGATATGTTTGTGATGACTTTGGGATCAAATATATATATATAGATATGTTTGTGATGACTTTGGGATCAAATATATATATAGAGACATGTTTGCGATGACTTTGGGATCAAATATGTGTGTGTCTGAGCGCTTGTCCGAAATCCTGTGAGCTTGACCCTGTCCCGTCTTCTTTGTTGGTTGAATGTATTGATGTTCTACTGCCACATATTACTCATGTCATCAATTCTTCCTTACTGTCTGGTTGTTTCCCTGAAAGCTTCAAATCTGCTGTTGTACGTCCACTCATCAAGAAACCATTTTTGGATCATAATTGTTTGAAAAATTATCGACCTGTCTCTAATCTGTCATTTTTATCAAAACTGCTAGAAAAGATCATATTGTCTCAGCTCTTAGCTCATCTGGAACAAAATGGTTTACTTAATTCCCACCAGTCAGCTTATAGACGTGGTCATAGTTGCGAAACAGCCCTTCTTAGAATAGTGAATGATTTGCTTTCGGGATTTGATGAGGATAAGATATCTGTTCTCGCTCTCTTAGATTTGTCAGCAGCTTTTGACACTATCGACCACTCTATCCTGTTGAACAGACTTAAAACTTCCTTTGGTATTCGTGACACTGCACTAGCATGGATCACGTCTTACCTGTCAGATCGTACACAGACAGTATGTGTAAATGGTAGATACTCTAGAGTATCTGCCTTGAAATATGGTGTCCCACAGGGGTCCGTCCTAGGTCCTGTTCTTTTCGTGCTGTATGCGGCTCCTGTGTCGGATGTCATCAGTCATCATGCGATGTCGCATGAGAGCTTTGCTGATGACACACAACTTTATCAGTCGGCTTCCATAGCTGAATTTGATGCACTGATGACTCAAACACAGGAGTGCATTGCTGGCCTAAAGGACTGGATGACTCTCAACAAGCTGCAACTAAATGATGATAAGACTGAATTGATGATAACCTGTCCAAAGAAGTTTCCTCAACATCCTTCCTTTCCTGACTCTGTTCTGATCAATAGCACACCTGTTTCACTTTCTCCCTCTGTTCGCAGTCTTGGTGTAATCCTGGACCAGTCTCTTTCCTTCCAACAGCACATTTCGAATATCTGTAAAGTTGCCTATTTGGAACTGCGTAGAATCAGCTCTATCCGCCACTATCTCTCAACCGATGCAACCAAGACACTTGTACGCTCTCTGGTTCTCTCAAGATTAGATTACTGCAACTCTCTTTTGGCCGGCCTTCCCAAATATCTGTTAGACAGACTCCAACGAATTCAGAATAATGCTGCCAGACTCATTTGCAGAGCTTCTAAATTTGACCATGTTTCTCCTCTCCTTCGGTCTCTCCACTGGTTGCCTGTTTCTGATCGAATAGACTATAAGCTATCCACTCTGACCTTTTCTGCAGTCAACGGATCTGGCCCCAAGTATCTTTCTGAACTCATCCATATCTATACCCCGTCTCGCCAGCTCCGTTCTTCCTCTGATACTCGACTTCTCAGGATACCTCACGTTAGAAGTAAGACCTATGGACACAGATTGTTTTCTTTTCAATCGCCAAAGATGTGGAACAAGCTCCCTGATAACCTCCGTCATTCTGATTCCCTCGCATCTTTTAAATCTCGTCTCAAAACTCACCTTTTCCCTCAGCAATAAGTTCAATTGTGGCAGGTCCACTTCCTTTGCGTTAGCTGTGCTTGACTATGTGTGTATACATATGTATGTGTACATAACTACATGCATGTATATGAATGTGTATTGTGTGTGCGTGTGTTTATGTAAGTTTGTGCCTGCCTATGTGTGTGTATGTGTTAGGGTAGCTGTTAGATACACATGTATGTTAAAATGTATGTATGCAGCGTGTGTGTGTGTGTGGGGGGGGGGGGTCACATTTTGGTGTGTGTATGTAACATAGATATGATGTATTATGTTAACAAAAGCGTTTTTGTAAAGCACCTAGAGCAGATTTCTGGATAGTGTGCTATATAAGTATCCATTATTATTATTATTATTAAATATATATATAGATATGTTTGTGATGACTGGGATCAAATATATATATAGATATGTTTGTGATGACTTTGGGATCAAATATACATATAGATATGTTTGTGATGACTTTGGGATCAAATATATATATAGATATGTTTGCGATGACTGGGATCAAATATATATATAGATATGTTTGTGATGACTTTGGGATCAAATATATATATATATATAGATATGTTTGTGATGACTTTGGGATCAAATATATATATAGATATGTTTGTGATGACTTTGGGATCAAATATATATATAGATATGTTTGTGATGACTTTGGGATCAAATATATACATAGATATGTTTGCGATGACTGGGATCAAATATATATATAGATATGTTTGTGATGACTTTGGGATCAAATATATATATAGATATGTTTGCGATGACTGGGATCAAATATATATATAGATATGTTTGTGATGACTTTGGGATCAAATATATATATAGATATGTTTGTGATGACTTTGGGATCAAATATATATATAGATATGTTTGTGATGACTTTGGGATCAAATATATATATAGATATGTTTGCGATGACTTTGGGATCAAATATATATATAGATATGTTTGCGATGACTGGGATCAAATATATATATAGATATGTTTGTGATGACTTTGGGATCAAATATATATATATATAGATATGTTTGTGATGACTTTGGGATCAAATATATATATAGATATGTTTGTGATGACTGGGATCAAATATATATATAGATATGTTTGTGATGACTTTGGGATCAAATATATATATATAGATATGTTTGTGATGACTTTGGGATCAAATATATATATATAGATATGTTTGTGATGACTTTGGGATCAAATATATATATATAGACATGTTTGTGATGACTTTGGGATCAAATATAATAGATATATATATCCATGATTTTCCCAAATAAAGGTCCTAAAAATAAGATGAGCACATAACATGAAAACAATATAAAAAATGAAAATCAAATATCCAATAGTCACCTCTGAAACTCACAGTCCCCGCCATCCCCCCATCCCCTTTTTTAAGAACCCTACATACAGACTCAATTTCCCACCATCTCTCATAACTCCCACTCGTACTCCTAACAGTATTTTTTCAAAGTCCAATTATACTAGTATATGATAGTCATGTTCGACTATGACCATCAGAACAGCAGAGAAGGTAACTGCTGTCCTGACTATCTGGGCTAGAATTTGATCATAGTGGACAGTGTCTTGCCCAAGTTACATCCCCACTCTCTTGGCCAAGAGGGTTTTAGGACAGTCGGCACTGGGATGGTTGCCAGCCAACAAGCCCCCAAGGCTGCAGCACTAAGAGCCAGTGCAATTTTGCCTCCTTGTTTCAGTCATAGTCCTGTACAAAAAATACTAAGCTGTAAATGATTTCCCACTGCAATACACCAATAATACCAGTTTGACTCTTTATGAATACTGAACACATATTTCTCCCCATAAAAGAAATTTCATCTAAATAAGGGAAACCATTTAACAGAACTGAATACATATATTCAAAGATTATTAACCATAATTCTAATACATGCACACATGCCTGCACATACACGCAGCGCCACACACACACACACACACACACACACAAATATTGTCAACAAGTCATGATTTGTGTCTATCAGGATGGGAATTGTCAACTTACCTTAAAATGGATAAATAAATAAGTGGTGAGATAGTGTTTATCAGGAATGGGAGGATTGGTGGGTGCCATGATTTTTCAAAAGAAGTTGTCCGACTCAGGAAAGCTGTCAACCTATCAGAGGTTGAGTTAAGCTAAAAATATATATATATAAAAAACAAACAAACAAACAAAAAAGTGCTACATAAACAACAGAGTTGGCAATGGCAAAATACATCTCATTTCTGACTGAAATGTCAGCTTGGGAAACACTGAAACAGTGAACAATGAATTCCACATTTTCAAAATCCCCAATACACACCCAACAAATGTCATTCTGTTTACATCTCCAGTTGCATTGAAGCCTCCTAAATGATCAGGCCTGCACCGGATCAAGATGTTATATTTGTCAGGATCCATTTCCTCCCACATGTCAGACACAATGACGTGGAATATGACAGTCACCTTCTCGGCATTGTTCCTGCAAAATTCAAATTGAAAATAAAATGAACCAGCTCAATGAAAACGAAAAGTGTGCACATTCATTCCTTTCAAATGAAATATTATGACAGGTACTGTACAACAGATGCAGTGCTTACTGCTTTTGAGCAGGAATTAAAACTTTATCTGGCAGCCCCTGTTTGGATCAAAATATTCACTGCATCAAACTATAGCAAGTTACGGTCGGTGTACTCGCTCTCAAAACTTGTGACTAGTTCAGTTTCAGTCTCTCAAGGAGGCTTCACTGCACTCAGAGAAATATGTGGAGTGGTGGCCTAGAGGTAACGCGTCTGCATAGGAAACGAGAGAATCTGAGCGTGCAGGTTCGAATCACGGCTCAGCCGCCGATATTTTCTCCTCCTCCACTAGACCTTGAGTGGTGATCTGGACGCTAATCATTCGGATGAGACGATAAACCGAGGTCCCGTGTGCAGCATGCACTTAGCGCACATAAAAGAACCCACGGCAACAAAAGGATTGTTCCTGGCAAAATTCTGTAGAAAAATCCACTTCGATAGGAAAAGCAAATAAAACCGCACGCAGGAAAAAATACAAAAAAATGGGTGGCGCTGTAGTGTAGCGACGTGCTCTCCCTGGGGAGAGCAGCCCGAATTTCACACAGAGAAATCTGTTGTGATAAAAAGAAATACAAATACAAATACAAATGCTACAACACATCTGCTAGGCAGATGCCTGACCAGCAGCATAACCCAACACTCTTAGTCAGGTCTTGACTGCATGCATATATATCTGTGTACCCAATCAGAGTGGATTTCACCAGAGGGCAACGCTCTTGTTACTGTGGGTTCTTTTCAGTGCGCCTAGTGCCAGCTGCATTCAGGACCTCAATTTACTGTCTCATCCAAATGGCTAGAAGCTCAGTTTGATTTTCCTGTCGAACACGGGAGAAAGGGTAAGAGCGGGATTTGAACCCAACCCCTCATGGACTGGCTGGCAGATGAGCATCTCAACCATTCTGCCACCTTCCTCCTGACGCTAACGCACAACTACAACATCCAAGGGTGCGTCCTGCTTCAGCAGCTGTTCAGCACTCCTGTCCCACAGCTAAGTTCATTCAGCATCTGTGGCTCGCCTGTGTATCCCATGAGAATCACAGCACTGTGCACAGGGAACAGCCAGGGTGGCTTTGACATGGTACCTACACTTGGCTGACGGGGGCGCTAAGAGCTTTTACCATCAGTGTCACCGGTAAGGTCTTTCTTTTCTTTTTTTTTATGTGGTCACTGTAACAATTTTGATGCTCAAAGGTCATGTAAGTACTGCTTCCCTTCAATATTTTGTTTGCAAAAATTAATCCACAGCAGGATTTTAAATACAATATTGGGCAAAATATAAGCATTGGATAAAAGAGCAGTCAAAGAAAAACATTTCATACAACAGTGGAAATAACAAGTAGAATTTTTACAGGCTGAAGTGGTTCCTGTAAAATGTTAATTTCAAAATACCAAAGCCATTGTTGAAGTGTTTACAGTGCTTTCTGACTTCCTGGAGGACGGTGGCAGTCAAATGTCTGTGAGGGTGTGAGTTTGATTCCCACTCTCACCCTTTCTTCAAGTTGGACTGGAAAATCACTGAGAGGGCAGCATGCACTTGGCACAATGAAAAGAATCCACGCCAAAAAAAGTGCTGTTTTCTGGCCAAATTCTGTAGAAGAAATCCACTCTGATAGGTACACAAATATATAGGCATGCACTCGGGGCCAGACTCATGTGATAGGTGATGCTGCTGTCAGGCATCTGCCTTGTAGATGTGGTGTAGCTTATGATCAGTCTGAACACTATATAGATGTGGTGTAGCTTATGGATCAGTCTGAACACTATATAGATGTGGTGTAGCTTATGGATCAGTCTGAACACTATATAGATGTGGTGTAGCTTATGATCAGTCTGAACACTATATAGATGTGGTGTAGCTTATGGATCAGTCTGAACACTATATAGATGTGGTGGAGCTTATGATCAGTCTGAACACTATATAGATGTGGTGTAGCTTATGATCAGTCTGAACACTATATAGATGTGGTGTAGCTTATGATCAGTCTGAACACTATATAGATGTGGTGGAGCTTATGGATCAGTCTGAACACTATATAGATGTGGTGGAGCTTATGGATCAGTCTGAACACTATATAGATGTGGTGGAGCTTATGGATCAGTCTAAACACTATATAGATGTGGTGTAGCTTATGGATTAGTCTAAACACTATATAGATGTGGTGGAGCTTATGGATCAGTCTAAACACTATATAGATGTGGTGTAGCTTATGGATCAGTCTGAACACTATATCACTTCCTTTAGAAACTGAAACTATAACTTCATAGCTAGACAGTGTCCACCATCCTGCCAAGTTTGGTTTCTCAACCACCCATTGCAGTTACTGAGAAAACGCCAGTGGTTAATTATTCCATGGGAACACACACACACACACACACACACACACACACACACACACACACACAGCAAAACATGGTTGAAACATGTCACACATGATGTGTACACACATGAATAAAAAGTACCTGATATGTAAGGAAAATAATCTAAAGAGTCTGTTCTACAAAAGCTATCGCCTTCACCTGTTCAGTCCATTTTTCCATCTTGAGGCAAGCAGTAAGTGCAGTTTACATTAACCATACTCTACACCTTTATGTACCTATATGTACCAGCAAAAAATGATGTTTTCAGGTGATTTATTTCAATATTCCAACACTAAAATATGTAAATAATAATTCAAGAAACATTTTCGGTCGATTCCTAAATATACCAGCAACAAATCATGTTAATATTCCAACACTAGAATATGTAAATAATAATTCAAGAAACATTTTCAGCTGATTTCTGTTAAAATTCCAACACTATAATGTGAAAATAATAATTCAAGAAACATTCTCAGTTGGTTTCTGTTAATATTCCAACACTAAAATATGTAAATAATGATTTAAGAAACATTCTCGGTTGGTTTCTGTTAATATTCCAACACTAAAATATGTAAATAATAATTTAAGAAAGATTCCAACAAAAAACCTTTCATACCACACACGTGTACATTCCCCAATCCAATGACTGATGATCAAGATGACGCAGTGACAAACAAAGCTTAACATACATACCAGTGAACACATTCACAACAACAAATACTTACGTCAAAGCATTCTTGGCTCCATTGTTTTGCTGTTAAAACAGATTATTTAGAATTATAAATGACCAGATCATAAATACACAAACTTCTGTAAGCATGTATGCCAAAAACTAACACTCTCTGTCTTTGTCTATCTGTCTGTCTGTCTGTCTGTCTGTCTCTCTCCCTTTCTCTCTCAAATAAACAATTTATCATTTGAATATGAATCACAGCTGCCTCATATTCTCTCTAACAACAACAATAAGAATAGCAACAACAACTATAATAATACTGATGATTTTTTTTTCTTTAATTTTACAAATCTATATTCCACTGAATCTTAAAGACAAATCAAAATGCGTACACATCAGTTATTCATATGCATGCATATGCTCAAATTCAAAAAGAAAAAAACAACAGATAAAACTTACAAGTAAACAGAAAGCTGGAGAAACTGTTGACCGGGAATAGGGAGGGGGAAGGTGGGGATGCTACCTTGGAAAGAGGTAGTTTGATAGGCCAGACTTGTGCAGAGATTTGATGAAGCAAACAAGGGAGCTCATTCCAAGACTAAGAGCATGAGAATTTACAGAGTTCATGCCAGACAGGTTGAAAACAGAGTACCTGTGTGAGTGAAAACCAAAGTCTTCTGGCAGTTAATTTTCTGTAGGAAGTTGTGAAGGTTAAAGTGGTGACAGGGAATGAATGGGGCCTGCTGTCTTTGCTGATCCCTTGACACAGAAAATCAGTCTGTTGTTCCTGTGGCTTTAGAAAGGCTGTGGGACCTTTAACCCTTTAAGGAACTGCAAACTGACAATGCTCACTGCTCTGAAAAACGAGGTGACATCGCTCACGTGATGAAGAGACCAGTTTAGAGCCACTATAGTACTGACTTGTTGCCATGTTATGTCCAGTTAACCCATTCTACCCCCAAGCTACGTGCCTACTGCAACCCCCCTGGACCAGCACTACATGAGACCACGGCAGTAAAAAGTCGGGTTGTTCACTGGGATGGAGAAAACCCCTGGAGAACTGCTGATTTAAGCAGTCAAACAAAGCTTCATTTTCATGCTTCCAGAATCTGTAAATGGCTCAGTTTAGAATGCCAGCTGTAACAAGCAAGAATAAATGAAATCAGTATAGTGTATTGGTACGAGAATACTCGTACCAGGTCCTCAGGGAAAGTAATCATGGTACGAGTTAACTTGTACCTGGAGTAGAATGAGTTAAGCACAGTGAGCAATGGATTGACCACCACCTTTTTTTCACACAAAGCCAAAACGCTAGGCATGTTACCAGCACTTGGCCTGTCCACAGACTGAGTGGAGGTGGAGGAAGTGTGTGCTTGTAAGTGGGTTCAGTGTTGTGAACTCTGGGCAGGGTCTTGGGGTACCTTCATTCTACACTTCATTGCAAATTCGAGTCAGAGTGAGCAAGCCATTTGGCTACTGCCTGCACCAAGTCCAAAATGGCATAGCACATCAATCTGAAATAAACAAATACAACCTTTTTTATAACATGTTTTCAGTGAATAGATCTGTAAGAAAATTGAGTCATGACAAGTGCCCAGGGAACAGTTTGGTGATGAACTGCATGAAGACCATCAAACAGCTGGACCCACTACTTGTTCTGCAGGTTGGCAAGAAAGGGGAAGGGGATGTCAGACCCAAAGTAAACTGAGATATAAAGCTGGCCTTCAATCACTGGTCTATCAAACAAATTTAACCAGTAACAAATGTGAGGAAAATATATGAATACTACGTACTGTAGTGTTTGACCTGGTGTTAACTCCCTTTGCGGTAACGCCTGCATAAGACATCTTGGGACTTTCCTGTGCGGACCGCCACCCTTCGTTGCCTTTCCCTTGGTAAGAAGAAGCAGACGTTTCCCCATCTCTGTCTCCAGCACTTCCTCGCGCTCCATCCTCTTTTCTAGCTGCATCATTTTTCCTATCTTTCCCTGCCTTCTGCTGGTCTGGTTTGTCCGTTTCTTCGGGGCCAGATTTCTTCTCATCATGCGTTTTCGCTTTATCTGGTTTATCCGTTTCTTCGGGGCCAGATTTCTTCTCGTCATGCGTTTTCACTTTGTCTGGTTTGTCCGTTTCTTTGGGGCCAGATTTCTTCTCGTCATGCGTTTTCGCTTCGTCTGGTTTGTCCGTTTCTTTGGGGCCAGATTTCTTCTCGTCATGCGTTTTCGCTTCGTCTGGTTTTTCAGTTTCTTTGGGGCCAGATTTCCTCTCATCATGCGTTTTCGTTTTGTCTGGTTTTTTAGTTTCTTCGGGGCCAGATTTCTTCTCGTCATGCGTTTTCCCTTTGTCTGGTTTGTCCGTTTCTTTGGGGCCAGATTTCTTCTCGTCATGCATTTTCGCTTTGTCTGGTTTGTCCGTTTCTTTGGGGCCAGATTTCTTCTTGTCATGTTTTTTCGCTTTGTCTGGTTTGTCCGTTTCTTTGGGGCCAGATTTCTTCTTGTCATGTTTTTTCCCATCTTTCTTCTTTCCTTTTATCCCTGCACCGTCCTTAGTTTCTGATCCAGTTGCCTTGTCCGACTCTTTTTCAGGATGATCATCCTCTGACGATGTCTTGATCTTGCTGGACTTGTCCACATTCATTGGTTGTGCTGCATCTTCACCTCTGCAGGCTTTAGTACCAGCAGCAGATGATGTGCCTCCATACTTGCTTCCTGGTTGCAGGTCTTCAGAGTCCTTGTCTGGCCTGAGTGAGGAGGATGAAGTGTTGCCTCTACTGGTTTCATTGACAGTCATACGCTGCGCTTGTTTTTCCTCACACATGTTGCTGGATGCTGGATCCACATCGATGAATGACTTATCAGCAAACTCAGCAAAGAAGGTTTTCTTTGAACCTGCGCAAGAAATTTCACAATATGAAATTTCATCATGCTGTTCTTGTTTTTGCCCATTATATACATATATAGACAGAGAGAGAAAGAGAGAGACAGGGACAGACACAGAGATACAGAGAATGAGAGAGACACACACACACACAAACACAGAGAGAGAGACACCAAGAGAGAGAGATAACAGCCAATGAAAATCAGTATATGTCAAAATTTCTGTCTTTCATATTCTTATTATATTCCCTTTGAAGAAAGAACGTACAAACTGCAAATTTCAAGTAACACCAAATTTGTGGTGTGAGTCATGCATGCTCACACAAGGCTGCAAAGAAGATGTCAAGGAAAGACTTCTCACCTGTTTCTAAGTGTCCTGATCAAATCTGGCAGACAAGATACACTTTGCAGTTTGACACTGACCTCAGCTAATGGGAATTAACGTCAACCTATTCAAAGTTACATCTTTAACCTGTTTGGGTTTTTTTCATTTGAGACAGTCCACAAGCAGCAATGAAACAAAACTGCTGCACTTTCTTCAGTGAGAACACAAAACACAGTCACTGTTTGTCACAAGGTTTCAAAATCTTAATAATTCATAATTCATGTTTTTGCACTGATACTTGACGTTTATGCTCAGAAATCTTCAGAAACTGTCCTTGACAGCCACGTCTCTTTCGATGATCAGTTGATGTGAGTGGAAGGAAACCTACCGGGGACTGTTTCACCATGGGGGGGGTCATCAGAGGTCTCTTCACCCATGGTCCCTGACTGCGCTGGGTCAGTTTCATCGTCATCTTCATCGCCACCTTCCTCAGGGTGTCCTGGGGCTGCTGAATGAAGGAACAGTTTCAGTTTCAGTTTCTCAAGGAGGCATCACTGTGTTCGGAAAAATCCATATACGCTACACCACATCTGCTGGGCTGGTACCTGACAGCAGCATAACCCAACGCACTCTGTCAGGATATAAACACACGCATGTATGTTTGTGTACCACTCTGTGTCAGGATATAAACACACGCATGTATGTTTGTGTACCACTCTGTGTCAGGATATAAACACACGCATGTATGTCTGTGTACCACACTTTGTCAGAATATAAACACACGCATGTATGTTTGTGTACCACTCTGTGTCAGGATATAAACACACGCATGTATGTCTGTGTACCACACTTTGTCAGAATATAAACACACGCATGTATGTCTGTGTACCACTCTGTGTCAGGATATAAACACACGCATGTATGTTTGTGTACCACTCTGTGTCAGAATATAAACACACGCATGTATGTTTGTGTACCACTCTGTGTCAGGATATAAACACACGCATGTATGTTTGTGTACCACTCTGTGTCAGGATATAAACACACGCATGTATGTTTGTGTACCACTCTGTGTCAGGATATAAACACACGCATGTATGTTTGTGTACCACTCTGTGTCAGGATATAAACACACGCATGTATGTCTGTGTACCACTCTGTGTCAGGATATAAACACACGCATGTATGTTTGTGTACCACTCTGTGTCAGGATATAAACACATGCATGTATGTCTGTGTACCACTCTGTGTCAGGATATAAACACACGCATGTATGTTTGTGTACCACTCTGTGTCAGGATATAAACACACGCATGTATGTTTGTGTACCACTCTGTGTCAGGATATAAACACACGCATGTATGTTTGTGTACCACTCTGTGTCAGGATATAAACACACGCATGTATGTCTGTGTACCACTCTGTGTCAGGATATAAACACACGCATGTATGTTTGTGTACCACTCTGTGTCAGGATATAAACACATGCATGTATGTTTGTGTACCACTCTGTGTCAGGATATAAACACACGTACATGCATGTATGTCTGTGTACCAATCAGAGTGGATTTCTTTTTACATAATTTTCCCAGAGGACAACACATTTGTTGCCACTGGTTCTTTTTTAGTGCGCCAAGTGAGTGCTGCACACGGGACCTCTTGGTTTATCATCTCATCCAAATGACCAGACACTCAGTTTGATTTTCCAGTCAAACTTGGGAGAAAGGGCTCCCGCGAGCATGGGTATTGGAACCCAGACCTTCAGGGACACTGTTGAGGTGGATAAGTGTCTCAACCATTCTGCCACCTTGCTCTTTGAAGTGATTCAAGTGAACAGTTAGAGCACAGGACTTAGAACTAGTGAATTCAGGAAAATGTTACTACTACTATAGGATCCAACAGCAACTGAAACTCTACAAGGCTTTCAAAGGTAGTGGTGGAGCAGCGGCCTGGTGGTAATGCATCTGACTGGGTCCATGTGTCCACAGGTTCGAGTCCTGTAAGGGATTTTTACTCCCTCCCCCTACTAGACCTTGAGTGGCAGTCTGGGTGTTAGTCTTTTGGATCAAATAACAAACTAAGGTCCTGTATGCAGCATGCATATAGCACACTTAAAAGAATCTACAACAACAGACGGGTTGTCCCTAGCAACATCCTGTAGAAAATTCCACTTAGTCAAACAAATATACATACCTTAATGCAGACAGAACAAACAAAAAAACAATATATATATGTATGTATGTATGCATGTATGTATGTATGTATGTGGCCCTGTACTGCGGTAACACATTCTCCCCAGGGACAGCAGCCTGAATTTCACACAGAGAAATCTGTCATGACAAAAAGTAATACAATGCAGCACCTAAAAAGGTTATTAAAACAGAAAATTAACAAAAACCACCTGCAGATAAACAAATGAACATGGAGGTTGCAGCCCACAAGGGAGAAGAAATATAAGCGTGCATCGTTATAATTATCAATAAGAACACTGACAGAAGCTGGGGTGAGCTTCAATACACTCCTGATTATATGGGACATGTACCGATTTCTTTCAGGAGCATGTAATGACTTCTGTAACTATCTGCATTTCCACTGTTCTGCCATCTTAAGAGATGTTCAAAGTTTGTAGAACACTGGAGAAGCTGGACAGAACATCAAACATCTGATCACAAAAAAAGAATGATGTCATGTTATCACCTTATTAAAAGACAGTCTCCATCAAAAAAAGAATGATGTCATGTTATCACCTTATTAAAAGACAGTCTCCATTACTTTTTGTTTAAATCTTGCTTCTGCACTGGCTCAAATGTAACTGAAGGACTGGTCAATTTAGTTTTTACTTTCAGGAGTTAGGACACACACACACACACACACACACACACACACACACACACACCATTGTAATGGAATTATTTCACATGGACTGATCTCACATAATCTATTCAACATCAGACACATGATAATTCACATCATTTCAGTATCTGAACTGCTGCTGATGATGATAAAAACTTTTGCCTGTATTCTTCAATCTCCCTTCACTTACCAGACCCCTGCAAAGCCTGGGCACCAGGGGACCCTGCCTCCTCACCCCGGCTGGAATCGTCAGAACACACGACAGGTGCACGCATGTGTGCCACAGCCTGTCCACTGTGTGCGCTCTCTGGAGAGCAGTCTGCACCTCCAGTGGTGTCAGGCTCACGAGGGGTCAGTCCGCTCTCTGCCCTACTCTTGTCTGACAGCCAGGCAGCCTGACCTTCAGCTGACGGCAAAGCCTTGCCGGAGCCTCCTCTTCCTCCATCAGAGGCTCTGTTTCCAAGGTCTGTGCCTGTGCTGTCGTCAGAGGGGTGAGGTTCATTGTCGTCGTCAGAGGGGTGAGGGTCATCTTGGCCACCCTCATCCTGCTCAAAAGGGATGTGGCCTTGACTACCTGAAGGTGCTGGCTTGTTCGCATCTGGGTCTATGTCCTTGTGGACAATTTCAATGTTCCCGCCGCTTGCAGAAGCGGTCTTGCCTGTTGAGTCTACTTCTTTGGGGACAATGTCAATGTGCCTGCCACTAGCAGATGTGGTCTTCCCTGCTGGGACTATGTCTTTGTGGACAATGTCACTGTCTTTGCCACTAACAGACGCGGTCTTCCCTGCTGGGACTATGTCTTTGTGGACAATGTCACTGTCTTTGCCACTAACAGACGCGGTCTTCCCTGCTCCATTATCAACTTTAGTGCTGCAGTTTAGACAAAAAGTAGCAGTATCAGCAAGGACAAACCCACAGGGCTTGCCATCTTCAGTGGTCCCTGTGCATTTCCTCGGCTGTTTTTCTGACTGTTTTTGAGTAACTTTGGCCCCACAGTGGCAGCAGAATCTAGCATTTGCTGGAATTGCTTCATCGCATGATGAACAGGTGATGGTCTCCTCCTTTAATTTGTTTGGTGTGCCGCAGTCGGGGCAAAACTTGACATCAGACGATAACGGTCGCCCGCAGTTTTCCCCTTGGCACTTCATTCTGTAAAGTTAAACACACAAAAAAGTGTTCAATTAAACACACACACACACACACACACACACACGCACACACACACACACACACTTTCAACCTGCTGCATAGAAAACTTCAATTTCCTCAGTTTCCTATCATCCAAAAGATCCTAAAAACTTGTAAGCAACAAAAAAACAACAAAATTTTGAGTGATTGTGACTGCCACTCAAGAAATGCAATATTCTAAGCAGATAACAATACAAAAGGCTTTATATAAATCCTAAAAATATGACTATAAATTCAACACATATATGAATTTCACTATCATAAACAATGTGACAAAGATACATGCAGCTCTAGTAAAACAAAAACCAGATTATTCATCCCACTCACAAGCACACACACACACACACACACACACACACACAAAGGTGAATCATCAGTAAGATTATCATCTAAACCACAGCAAGCACTCAACAAAAAGCAGAAAGTTGAGACCTAAGAATGAAAATAGCAACAGTATCATTACACAGCTATTTTCAACTAAACACTCCTGCTGTGCTACACAATAGAAACATGGCTCAAACATGAACCTTCAAACTTTTAGATTTCAGTTCCAGCAGATTTCATTTCTGTCCCTTGACTGCTGCTGATGGGCATGCTTGTCGGTGAAGGGCTGTCACCTCACTGAGATGATACAGTGCTGACAGGTCAGGATGTCGGTGAAGGGCTGTCACCTCAATGAGATGATACAGCGCTTACAGGTCAGGATGTCGGTGAAGGGCTGTCACCTCAATGAGATGATACAGTGCTTACAGGTCAGGATGTCGGTGAAGGGCTGTCACCTCAATGAGATGATACAGTGCTTACAGGTCAGGTTGTCAGTGAAGGGCTGTCACCTCACTGAGATGATACAGTGCTTACAGGTCAGGATGTCAGTGAAGGGCTGTCACCTCACTGAGATGATACAGTGCTTACAGGTCAGGATGTCAGTGAAGGGCTGTCACCTCACTGAGATAAGACAGCGCTTAGAGGTCAGGATGTCAGTGAAGGGCTGTCACCTCACTGAGATGATACAGTGCTTACAGGTCAGGATGTCAGTGAAGGGCTGTCACCTCACTCAGATGATACAGTGCTTACAGGTCAGGATGTCAGTGAAGGGCTGTCACCTCACTCAGATGATACAGTGCTTACAGGTCAGGATGTCGGTGAAGGGCTGTCACCTCACTGAGATGATACAGTGCTTACAGGTCAGGATGTCAGTGAAGGGCTGTCACCTCACTGAGATGATACAGTGCTTACAGGTCAGTTTGTCAGTGAAGGGCTGTCACCTCACTGAGATGATACAGTGCTTACAGGTCAGGATGTCAGTGAAGGGCTGTCACCTCACTCAGATGATACAGTGCTTACAGGTCAGGATGTCAGCGAAGGGCTGTCACCTCACTCAGATGATACAAATATAAAAATCATTTGGTGGTGGTGGTGGTAGTGTTCTTGTTGTCAAACAAGAATGGCTGCAAGTATCTTGAAAGTCACAACTTGGCAATAAAGAAAACTTTAGACAGTAATTCAGTAAACAGAGTATGCAGTAAACTGACAACTGACTCATCACAACAAAACAACTGTTCAGAATATGATCTGATGAACAAAGCAGAAATACTCTGCACTGTTCACTGAACTGGTGTACACATGTATGTATCTCATACATTACACACACACACACACACACACACACACATATATATATATATATATATATATATATATATATATATATATATATATGTATGTATGTATGTATATATATGTCATGATTTCAGCCAGCTACCAAATAATCCAATAAAAACAAGAATGAAAAAAAAGGTTGTTTTTTTTCATTTCACAGTGTGCTGCTTCTCTGAAAAACACCACTGAACATCAAACCATAATTATAAAATTAATTCTTGTTACTGCTAACCTCATCTGGAAACCAGTTCAAGACCATGAGAAACATTAGTGTTTTATTGTTTGGTGTCCATTAGTCTCCCAGTACACATGACTCTCAGACCATGCAAAGGATTAAATGGGGTAGACCTCAAAGTACTAGCCATTTGCTAACCCAGGTCAAATGCCATGTAACCCAGAAACTGCACCACACTGGCTGAGGGCTACTTGCCACTATTTTGTTGATGCAGAGCCAGCATATGTTATACAAGTTTTATGTAACATCACATTATCAAATATCAACCCCAGTTGGAACTGAAACTCAAGAGGCAAAGTCTTTCATTTAAAAAGGTAAAGTTCATCTTCAAACCACCGGTTAAGTATAAGCAATTGGAATCTGCTAAGGACTATTTTGAACAGAGCAAACTCTTCATTTGAACTGTTCATAACAGAGTGATTCAGGTTCTTGATAAAAAAAAATATATAAAAAAATAATAATAATAAAATTAAAGTCCTTCTTCATGAAGGGCTGTCACCTCACTGAGATGATACAGTGCTTACAGGTCAGTTTGTCAGTGAAGGGCTGTCACCTTACTGAGATGATACAGTGCTTACAGGTCAGGATGTCAGTGAAGGGCTGTCACCTCACTGAGATGATACAGTGCTTACAGGTCAGTTTGTCAGTGAAGGGCTGTCACCTCACTGAGATGATACAGTGCTTACAGGTCAGTTTGTCAGTACAGGGCTGTCACCTCACTCAGATGATACAGTGCTTACAGGTCAGGATGTCAGTGAAGGGCTGTCACCTTACTGAGATGATACAGTGCTTACAGGTCAGGATGTCAGTGAAGGGCTGTCACCTCACTGAGATGATACAGTGCTTACAGGTCAGTTTGTCAGTGAAGGGCTGTCACCTCACTGATATGATACAGTGCTTACAGGTCAGTTTGTCAGTGAAGGGCTGTCACCTCACTCAGATGATACAGTGCTTACAGGTCAGTTTGTCAGTGAAGGGCTGTCACCTCACTGAGATAAGACAACACTTACAGGTCAGGATGTCAGTGAAGGGCTGTCACCTCACTGAGATGATACAGCGCTTACAGGTCAGTTTGTCAGTGAAGGGCTGTCACCTCACTGAGATGATACAGTGCTTACAGGTCAGTTTGTCAGTGAAGGGCTGTCACCTCACTCAGATGATACAGTGCTTACAGGTCAGGATGTCAGTGAAGGGCTGTCACCTCACTGAGATGATACAGCGCTTACAGGTCAGGATGTCAGTGAAGGGCTGTCACCTCACTGAGATGATACAGTGCTTACAGGTCAGTTTGTCAGTGAAGGGCTGTCACCTCACTGAGATGATACAGTGCTTACAGGTCAGTTTGTCAGTGAAGGGCTGTCACCTCACTGAGATGATACAGTGCTTACAGGTCAGTTTGTCAGTGAAGGGCTGTCACCTTACTGAGATGATACAGTGCTTACAGGTCAGGATGTCAGTGAAGGGCTGTCACCTCACTGAGATGATACAGTGCTTACAGGTCAGTTTGTCAGTGAAGGGCTGTCACCTCACTGAGATGATACAGTGCTTACAGGTCAGTTTGTCAGTACAGGGCTGTCACCTCACTCAGATGATACAGTGCTTACAGGTCAGGATGTCAGTGAAGGGCTGTCACCTTACTGAGATGATACAGTGCTTACAGGTCAGGATGTCAGTGAAGGGCTGTCACCTCACTGAGATGATACAGTGCTTACAGGTCAGTTTGTCAGTGAAGGGCTGTCACCTCACTGAGATGATACAGTGCTTACAGGTCAGTTTGTCAGTGAAGGGCTGTCACCTCACTCAGATGATACAGCACTTACAGGTCAGGTTGTCAGTGAAGGGCTGTCACCTCACTGAGATGATACAGCACTTACAGGTCAGGTTGTCAGTGAAGGGCTGTCACCTCACTGAGATGATACAGCACTTACAGGTCAGGATGTCAGTGAAGGGCTGTCACCTCACTGACATAAGACAGCACTTACAGGTCAGTTTGTCAGTGAAGGGCTGTCACCTCACTGACATAAGACAGCACTTACAGGTCAGTTTGTCAGTGAAGGGCTGTCACCTCACTGACATAAGACAGCACTTACAGGTCAGTTTGTCAGTGAAGGGCTGTCACCTCACTGAGATAAGACAGCGCTTACAGGTCAGTTTGTCAGTGAAGGGCTGTCACCTCACTGAGATGATACAATGCTTACAGGTCAGGATGTCAGTGAAGGGCTGTCACCTCACTGAGATGATAAAGCACTTACAGGTCAGGATGTCAGTGAAGGGCTGTCACCTCACTGACATAAGACAGCACTTACAGGTCAGGTTGTCAGTGAAGGGCTGTCACCTCACTGAGATGATACAGCGCTTACAGGTCAGGATGTCAGTGAAGGGCTGTCACCTCACTGAGATAAGACAGCGCTTACAGGTCAGGATGTCAGTGAAGGGCTGTCACCTCACTGAGATAAGACAGCACTTACAGGTCAGGATTTCAGTGAAGGGCTGTCACCTCACTGATATGATACAGCGCTTACAGGTCAGGATGTCAGTGAAGGGCTGTCACCTCACTGAGATAAGACAGCACTTACAGGTCAGGATGTCAGTGAAGGGCTGTTTACCTCACTGAGATAAGACAGCACTTACAGGTCTGTTTGTCAGTGAAGGGCTGTCACCTCACTGAGATGATACAGCACTTACAGGTCAGTTTGTCAGTGAAGGGCTGTCACCTCACTGACATGATACAGAGCTTACAGGTCAGGATGTCAGTGAAGGGCTGTCACCTCAATGAGATAAGACAGCACTTACAGGTCAGGATGTCAGTGAAGGGCTGTCACCTTCCTGAGATAAGACAGCACTTACAGGTCAGTTTGTCAGTGAAGGGCTGTCACCTCAATGAGATAAGACAGCACTTACAGGTCAGGATGTCAGTGAAGGGCTGTCACCTCACTGAGATAAGACAGCACTTACAGGTCAGGATGTCAGTGAAGGGCTGTCACCTTACTGACATAAGACAGCGCTCACAGGTCAGGATGTCAGTGAAGAGCTGTCACCTCACTGAGATGATATAGCGCTTACAGGTCAGGTTGTCAGTGAAGGGCTGTCACCTCAATGAGATGATACAGTGCTTACAGGTTAGGATGTCAGTGAAGGGCTGTCACCTTACTGAGATGATACAGTGCTTACAGGTCAGGATGTCAGTGAAGGGCTGTCACCTCACTGAGATGATACAGCGCTTACAGGTCAGGATGTCAGTGAAGGGCTGTCACCTCACTGAGATGATACAGCGCTTACAGGTCAGGATGTCAGTGAAGGGCTGTCACCTCACTGATATGATACAGTGCTTACAGGTCAGTTTGTCAGTGAAGGGCTGTCACCTCGCTGATATGATACAGTGCTTACAGGTCAGGATGTCAGTGAAGGGCTGTCACCTCACTGAGATGATACAGCGCTTACAGGTCAGGATGTCGGTGAAGGGCTGTCACCTCACTCAGATGATACAGTGCTTACAGGTCAGGTTGTCAGTGAAGGGCTGTCACCTCACTGATATGATACAGCACTTACAGGTCAGGTTGTCAGTGAAGGGCTGTCACCTCACTGAGATGATACAGCACTTACAGGTCAGTTTGTCAGTGAAGGGCTGTCACCTCACTGATATGATACAGTGCTTACAGGTCAGTTTGTCAGTGAAGGGCTGTCACCTCACTCAGATGATACAGTGCTTACAGGTCAGTTTGTCAGTGAAGGGCTGTCACCTCACTGAGATAAGACAACACTTACAGGTCAGGATGTCAGTGAAGGGCTGTCACCTCACTGAGATGATACAGCGCTTACAGGTCAGTTTGTCAGTGAAGGGCTGTCACCTCACTGAGATGATACAGTGCTTACAGGTCAGTTTGTCAGTGAAGGGCTGTCACCTCACTGAGATGATACAGTGCTTACAGGTCAGGATGTCAGTGAAGGGCTGTCACCTCACTGAGATGAGACAGCGCTTAGAGGTCAGGATGTCAGTGAAGGGCTGTCACCTCACTGAGATGATACAGTGCTTACAGGTCAGTTTGTCAGTGAAGGGCTGTCACCTCACTGAGATGATACAGTGCTTACAGGTCAGTTTGTCAGTGAAGGGCTGTCACCTCACTGAGATGATACAGTGCTTACAGGTCAGTTTGTCAGTGAAGGGCTGTCACCTTACTGAGATGATACAGTGCTTACAGGTCAGGATGTCAGTGAAGGGCTGTCACCTCACTGAGATGATACAGTGCTTACAGGTCAGTTTGTCAGTGAAGGGCTGTCACCTCACTGAGATGATACAGTGCTTACAGGTCAGTTTGTCAGTACAGGGCTGTCACCTCACTCAGATGATACAGTGCTTACAGGTCAGGATGTCAGTGAAGGGCTGTCACCTTACTGAGATGATACAGTGCTTACAGGTCAGGATGTCAGTGAAGGGCTGTCACCTCACTGAGATGATACAGTGCTTACAGGTCAGTTTGTCAGTGAAGGGCTGTCACCTCACTGAGATGATACAGTGCTTACAGGTCAGTTTGTCAGTGAAGGGCTGTCACCTCACTCAGATGATACAGTGCTTACAGGTCAGGATGTCAGTGAAGGGCTGTCACCTCACTCAGATGATACAGTGCTTACAGGTCAGGATGTCAGTGAAGGGCTGTCACCTCACTCAGATGATACAGTGCTTACAGGTCAGTTTGTCAGTGAAGGGCTGTCACCTCACTCAGATGATACAGGACTTACAGGTCAGGTTGTCAGTGAAGGGCTGTCACCTCACTGAGATGATACAGCACTTACAGGTCAGGTTGTCAGTGAAGGGCTGTCACCTCACTGAGATGATACAGCACTTACAGGTCAGGATGTCAGTGAAGGGCTGTCACCTCACTGACATAAGACAGCACTTACAGGTCAGTTTGTCAGTGAAGGGCTGTCACCTCACTGACATAAGACAGCACTTACAGGTCAGTTTGTCAGTGAAGGGCTGTCACCTCACTGACATAAGACAGCACTTACAGGTCAGTTTGTCAGTGAAGGGCTGTCACCTCACTGAGATAAGACAGCGCTTACAGGTCAGTTTGTCAGTGAAGGGCTGTCACCTCACTGAGATGATACAATGCTTACAGGTCAGGATGTCAGTGAAGGGCTGTCACCTCACTGAGATGATAAAGCACTTACAGGTCAGGATGTCAGTGAAGGGCTGTCACCTCACTGACATAAGACAGCACTTACAGGTCAGGTTGTCAGTGAAGGGCTGTCACCTCACTAAGATAAGACAACGCTTACAGGTCAGGATGTCAGTGAAGGGCTGTCACCTCACTGAGATAAGACAGCGCTTACAGGTCAGGATGTCAGTGAAGGGCTGTCACCTCACTGAGATAAGACAGCACTTACAGGTCAGGATTTCAGTGAAGGGCTGTCACCTCACTGATATGATACAGCGCTTACAGGTCAGGATGTCAGTGAAGGGCTGTCACCTCACTGAGATAAGACAGCACTTACAGGTCAGGATGTCAGTGAAGGGCTGTTTACCTCACTGAGATAAGACAGCACTTACAGGTCTGTTTGTCAGTGAAGGGCTGTCACCTCACTGAGATGATACAGCACTTACAGGTCAGTTTGTCAGTGAAGGGCTGTCACCTCACTGACATGATACAGAGCTTACAGGTCAGGATGTCAGTGAAGGGCTGTCACCTCAATGAGATAAGACAGCACTTACAGGTCAGGATGTCAGTGAAGGGCTGTCACCTTCCTGAGATAAGACAGCACTTACAGGTCAGTTTGTCAGTGAAGGGCTGTCACCTCAATGAGATAAGACAGCACTTACAGGTCAGGATGTCAGTGAAGGGCTGTCACCTCACTGAGATAAGACAGCACTTACAGGTCAGGATGTCAGTGAAGGGCTGTCACCTTACTGACATAAGACAGCGCTCACAGGTCAGGATGTCAGTGAAGAGCTGTCACCTCACTGAGATGATATAGCGCTTACAGGTCAGTTTGTCAGTGAAGGGCTGTCACCTCACTGACATAAGACAGCACTTACAGGTCAAGATGTCAGTGAAGGGCTGTCACCTCACTGACATAAGACAGCACTTACAGGTCAGGTTGTCAGTGAAGGGCTGTCACCTTACTGAGATAAGACAGCGCTTACAGGTCAGGTTGTCAGTGAAGGGCTGTCACCTCACTGAGATAATACAGAGCTTACAGGTCAGGTTGTCAGTGAAGGGCTGTCACCTCACTGATATGATACAGCACTTACAGGTCAGTTTGTCAGTGAAGGGCTGTCACCTCACTGAGATGATACAGCGCTTACAGGTCAGTTTGTCAGTGAAGGGCTGTCACCTCACTGACATGATATAGCGCTTACAGGTCAGGATGTCAGTGAAGGGCTGTCACCTCACTGAGATGATACAGTGCTTACAGGTCAGGTTGTCAGTGAAGGGCTGTCACCTCACTGAGATAAGACAGCACTTACAGGTCAGGATGTCAGTGAAGGGCTGTCACCTTACTGAGATAAGACAGCACTTACAGGTCAGTATGTCAGTGAAGGGCTGTCACCTTACTGAGATAAGATAGCACTAACAGGTCAGGATGTCAGTGAAGGGCTGTCACCTCACTAAGATAAGACAACGCTTACAGGTCAGTATGTCAGTGAAGGGCTGTCACCTCACTGAGATAAGACAGACCTTACAGGTCAGTATGTCAGTGAAGGGCTGTCACCTCACTGAGATAAGACAGACCTTACAGGTCAGTATGTCAGTCACTGTGCATTATCTGGTGGACATCTTTCTCCAGGGACTGCATCATGTTTGATCAGTAAAATCACTGACACGGATGACACGAACACAAAAGGCAGTACTTGCACATCAAACCTGTTCCATCACAGATCTCATTTCATTAATGTTCAGCAGTCAGGGCGTTAAAGCAGGTTGTCAAACAGAAAATGAAAATTTCACAATAACATTCAAAAGTAACAAAAGACTGATTATTCTAATGGACTGACAATATAACAAAAGACTGATTATTTTAATGGATTGACAATATGTGGTATGTCACTCAATAACCTTCACTAAATCCAAGAAAGATCCCTATTTGTTATAAACACACACACACACACACACACACACACACACAGACAACGAAAATTTCACTATGACATTCAAATGTAACAAAAGACTGATTGTTTTATTGGACTGACAATTGTGGTACACCACTCAATAACCTTCAATAAATCCAAGACAGATGCCTATTTGTTGTAAACACACCCACCCACCCACCAACACACACACACACACACACACACACACACACATATATATATATATACACACACACACACAATTTCTTGCTTTTGTTCAAATATAAAAATCATTTGGTGGTGGTGGTGGTAGTGTTCTTGTTGTCAAACAAGAATGGCTGCAAGTATCTTGAAAGTCACAACTTGGCAATAAAGAAAACTTTAGACAGTAATTCAGTAAACAGAGTATGCAGTAAACTGACAACTGACTCATCACAACAAAACAACTGTTCAGAATATGATCTGATGAACAAAGCAGAAATACTCTGCACTGTTCACTGAACTGGTGTACACATGTATGTATCTCATACATTACACACACACACACACACACACACACACACACACACATATATATATATATATATATATATATATATATATATATATATATATATATATATATATATATATATGTCATGATTTCAGCCAGCTACCAAATAATCCAATAAAAACAAGAATGAAAAAAAAGGGTGGTTTTTTTTCATTTCACAGTGTGCTGCTTCTCTGAAAAACACCACTGAACATCAAACCATAATTATAAAATTAATTCTTGTTACTGCTAACCTCATCTGGAAACCAGTTCAAGACCATGAGAAACATTAGTGTTTTATTGTTTGGTGTCCATTAGTCTCCCAGTACACATGACTCTCAGACCATGCAAAGTATTAAATGGGGTAGACCTCAAAGTACTAGCCATTTGCTAACCCAGGTCAAATGCCATGTAACCCAGAAACTGCACCACACTGGCTGAGGGCTACTTGCCACTATTTTGTTCATGCAGAGCCACCATATGTTATACAAGTTTTATGTAACATCACATTATCAAATATCAACCCCAGTTGGAACTGGAACTCAAGGGGCAAAGTCTTTAATTTAAAAAGGTAAAGTTCATCTTCAAACCACCGGTTAAGTATAAGCAATTGGAATCTGCTAAGGACTATTTTGAACAGAGCAAACTCTTCATTTGAACTGTTCATAACAGAGTGATTCAGGTTCTTGATAAAAAAAATATATAAAAAAATAATAATAATAAAATTAAAGTCCTTCTTCATGGCATCCATCATAATATCTTCTGAAATAAAACTTGAAAGCATGATATCGCTGTTAACGAGAAAGATAACAAGGCCTTCCAGTGCATGTTGATATTCCCAGGCTGAATTCTGCAAAGCTGAGGTCTGATGGGTGTAGTGTCCTAGGACTTGCCTTTCTGTCTGCACCATTTGCCACTTCAGCAGCATGGCCCTCAAGCCACCCATCCTGAATCCCATACACAGCCCTACATAAAAACACTAACTTTTGACTTGTTCTGTCCAAGTACCAAACATTCAATGAGTTTCCATCACTTTCGAGGTGATCAATTGGTTAGCTGTCCCTGGGATTTGCCAAAACCATTTAGCACAGCAAAGGGGGCATTTCACCCACTATCAAAATTAATTTTGGTCAACAGAAAATGTTGTCCACACCAGAACTGAAGTGTACAAAGTTAAATGCTAGCCAGCGGGACAAAGGGGAGGTTACCTACTTCCGGGAGGTTATCGGCCGTAGTTTCGTTTTCTCCGCATAGGCGGATAGTAGTTTGCACAGGACAGGAATGTCAGACCCCTGCCGGAGTCTGCACTAGTTGGGTCATGGTTCTTTCTCTGTCTCTGGACCTTGCAATTGGAATGAACTTCCTCTTTCGCTTCGTCAAGTCTCCACACTCAGCTCTTTCAAGTCTGGCCTTAAAACCCACCTCTTCCCAAAATAGCCTCCCTTCCCTGCCTCTTCCTTGTCTTTAGTTTCTCCAGTTTTAGAGTTATGCGTGCATGAGAATGACTGGTGCGAAAGTGCTTAGATTTGTCTATGCACAAGATTCAGCGCTATATAAGTACCATTATTATTATTATTTATTAAATGAGATTACACTTTTTGTTTCTGTGATGGTCCTGAATCTGAATCACAGCTAGAACTCTGGGACAGTTGTCTGATGTGCTTCCTCCCGGAACTGTACATACTGGTCAGTAATGGCAGACCTGTATGGAAATCATCTGAACAGAGGTAAGGACATACAAATCCATACAGCAAAACATTCAAAGTTATCGGAAGTGTTTACATTATACACTCCATGAAGCTAACTGCCAAAGCTTAAAAGCAAAAGCAATCATTCAACCCAGTATATGATTGTGTAAAGTCTAAGTAAATCCCACATTTCCCTTTATAAACAAAATGTTACAAAGAATGGACATGTACATAAAATCGTTAATTATTTCTGGAAGAAAATGTTCAACTGTTAAAATATTCTGAATAATATTTCATTGGAAATGGCAGGATCTAAATATGAATGATACTGATCCAGATTTGACAGAGCTCCAAGGCAGAAAAAATAAAGCACCTGAGACTTGTGAACAGCACAGATTTGTGTCACAAATTGTTCATGACATTCAAGTTTCATGTCACTTAGTTTTCTGTCAACAGTCTTCACTTTTCAAGGTATATCCCTGTTGTCTAGATAAAAATTTCCCACATGAAGAACCTTAATTACTTTCTACTGAACAACACTGTTCAGAGCACTTTTATTTGTGGATTACTTTGGTTACATTTAAACTGTACCTTACAAGGTGGTAAGTCAAATGGTTTGGTATACTTTAAAGCTGGTCATGCCAGACATAACAAAATAATGAACACTGTTTGACCAGTAATGCTTTCCTGGGGAATACCACAGAGGACCTTGTAAATTCTGTAAGGTGAAATACCAAGAGAACTGCACAGTAAAATGTACTAATTCTACTGCACATACTCTTTACTACTTTGTTGTGTCTACATGTATGTCACCTGTCAGTCAGTTATATGGTTTCTAATAAAGCTTCACACAAACGATTTGTATACTGTCTAAATGATACAATGGTGTTCTGCCTGTGAATACAGTTCCAGACGATGTGATTGTTCCACCACCACAGCTCGAGAGATCAAGGAGGGATCGAGGTATCTCCACAATGGCAGTTCATACAATGTGGAGACCAGAATCGCCCACTGTGTTCTGGCCAATGGCAGTTAACAGGAATGAGTAAGCAAACAGTCGAGATCATGAGACTTTTGTGAAATACGTGACTAGTCTGCCTACAATGGCGCTGCCGACTGGGCATGCAAGTTCACTTAGTGGTCGCCACACACAACAATCTAGGTATGCAAGGTCAGACATGCTGTTTTCACATCCGTTCTGTAAAACATACCTGAAGTGCGGCTAATGTATGAAGTGCGTAATCAGACTCTTCCGTGAAGACTAAATGGTTTCGGTTTCTTCGTGGCGTGTTCGCATTCAGGAAAGTACCAGTTGACAACATCACACGTCGCCGATTGCTTCCTGGTGCGTACTTTCGGTTTCGACACCTCACGAAATACCCTTCCGCAACTTAGTCCCCCTCTCTAAACCGGATCATTTTGCTAATCAGTTTTCTCATAAAAGCGATTAAGTATGTTTGTGACTTTTTCAACGTATCCTTTAAAATCTAAACACAATAGGAAATTCGATACGTTGACCTTTCCAACATGGACTAATATCGGTACACCATTTAAAAATGCCCCCCAGTGTAAGCTTATGATCTCAAGGCCTAACCAACATGGTGGGTTTATGTGTTTGTCAGGCATCTGCCCCTTTTTTCTTTTTCTTTTTTTTTCTTTTTGTCAGATGCGTAGCGTAAACAGATCACGATTTCACACTTCCAAGAAACTGAAACTGCTCACGACAGACTGCATTTTATGGGAAACAAACCGTGTCTGCAAACATTGTTGTGATCAAGTTTCATTTCAAAGTTGACTGTGGAGTGTAGCCAGCAGCGACCCCGCAACCATTGAGATGTTCGGAAGTTCGAGACGCCTGAAAACGTCACAGCTGAGTGAGGGAGACGGGGTGACCAAAGACATATGTATATATCTCAGTGGTGAAGACAGAAAATGAAATGAGAGACATCATTACAAAGTGAACAAAAAACGGATAATACGGAGACCCAGACTTTTGCACACAAACCAGGAAAAATCTGATTAACAGTTGGAGAAAAAAAAAAGCCAGCACAAGTTATTGCAGCCGCGGCCATATTACCAGTCTTGTCATTTGCTTTGGCACACAATAAATATTGTAAAATATTGTAACTTATGCATTTTGTCTACTTACTTAAGCAAGACAAGCAAACTAATTTTTTGGTTTAAGTATTCAGTTTTAATGGTGTAAATAATTAGCAGTTTGTGTTTGGTTCTGCACACAGTCCTGAGTCATTTTACCTGTTCCCCACAAAATCAATAGATATTTTCAAAACTAATGTGCCCGGAAACACATGTCCCTTTTTTTCCCTCCCCTATTGGCAGTCCTCCCTGCCCCCTCCCTGACCCTGACCACACAATCTGTATTTTCTTCTTTTTTTTCCATATAGACACACACATGTAAAACAATTCAAATGTGTGTGTGTGTGATTGTCTTGATTTTTATTCTTCAGACTTGTTGCTGTTGTTGACTAATGTTAAGGAAATGTATCCTGTTCAAGCATACACACATATTATGTGTGCACTCACACACTATTCTGGATCAGGGAAATTTACCTTGAAACAGTCAGCAATTTCAACACACACACACACACACACACTCACTCACACACACACACACACACACACACACAGAGGCTAACACATGCATCTATTCCCCTAAAATCCCATCTTCCTGCCTGCACACCAGTTTGAAACTGCAGCCACAACTGATAGAAACCTATAATTAACCACCCACTGGTCTGAGCGACTGGCTGAAAAATCAATATGTGACTAACTGGCTGCCACATCAACCGGTCCCTTCAAGTTTGTATGTGTCAATGCATTGTGACGCACTCCAAACCTAAACCTTGAATAAGACAAATACACATGCTAACAACATGTTTCTTGTGAGTGTTTTTATGTATGTTCGACTTACACAAAATGAAAGCATTAAGCGTCTTACCACAAATAAGATGCAACACAAGCTAGAGCAAGAAAATTCCATAGTATAAATGTAAGTACTCATGAAACACTAAAGATAGCAAATTACACAGACAAAGAAAAGAACACTTTCAAAGCAACGACAAAGAACGGCAAGAAAATGTGTGCGTCAAGATGGACCGGCATGTAACTAAAGAGACTTTTTTTTTTTAAATGTCCTTTCACCTTGGCAACAAAAAATGCTAAATACACAGCACAATTAAAAAAAACACACACAAATCAAAAATCTAACAAAATATTATGCACACATGTAAACCTTCATGCACAAATATGCCAGGTCCAACATTTGGTTTCAGTTCTAGCATACACCCACATTTTTCATGGAATCTTTTGAGTTAGTTCTAAAAATAGACCAAACACAAAATAGGACTGCTACATTTACAAAGCAACAAAAAAAAAAGTTGTGATGAGAAAGCAACTTAATCATATTTTTCACACAGTCACACACACACACACACACACAAACATATCAACCTTCAGCTTTTGGTTTCAGTTCAGCAATAATGTGTTTAAGACAGTCCTAAATATAGAGCATCAAACAGGAAATAGCTATTTCACAATAGGAGTAACAATGACTGATTGTTCTGATAACTAAAAAAAAAAGTATGCTGTGTCTCATTAAATAAACTTCAGTTAAATACCTGGTCAAGACAGATATATTTATTGCACACACACACACACACACACACACACACACACACACTTTTTAAAAGAGGTGTCAAAGTGTGTGGGGCTTTTCCACATGCACTAGTACTACATCTCCTTTGATTAAAAAGAAACAAAGTTTCTTCATTCACAAGTTTCTTCATTTTACTTCAGTAAACATGCCAAATTTATACAGACGGCACACGGATATGACACCAGAGATGATCCTTTTGCCGTTCTTGGAAATTCAAAGGAAGATGATTAAGGCATGTTGAACTTTGATGTGAACTTATAAAACATAATAATAAGGATTAATCTGGCAAAATTATTTTTTTAAACAACAACAGAAATTAACTTAGATTGTTACAACAGACAAAGAAATCATAGTCTAAAGCTAGCAGAAATAAACACTCCAAAATGTTACAGCAACCTAATACTACTGTAAAGAAATAGGATGGGGTGAGGGGAATAAAGAAAGGAGGAGGGTGTAGGTAGGGGTAGGGTAGTAGAATGGTAGGATCGCAGGCACAGGACAGGTGCACATTCCACTCTCTCCTCGTACCACAAGCAGGGTCTTACAGTAAGATGAATTGAGGTGTTAATTTTCCCTAACTAAAGCAGCACACCCTAACTTAGCAAGCGCTACACATAATAAAGTTGACTGAGTAGAATATTAAACATGCGCACTGCTAAGTCTGTGACATGGGTTACTTTTTTTTATTGACGTGTTATCGAACGTGAAGTTCGTAAGCCTTGTCACATACCTCATTTTACAGCCACACAGCCACGATCAGATGTCAAACTTCATTGTTGGCATTCACTGAACATTCAAAGTTTTAACAAATTATTCTAAAAACATACCTTACTCACAGAAATGCGAACTAGTTATTCAATGCAGAAAAGATCTAACGGTTTCATTTTGATCAGCCACATAAGATGACTTGGCAAAGGGGATACGGGGAAACGCGAAAAAGCTGACTGCACGTACATTCTTTTCTTTTTGTGTACTTTCGATTTTCATTCGCGCAAAATTGCAGGTAGCGAGTGAAAAATATCCGTCCGCTGGTGCCGCGTCATTGCAACCGCCGCAGCAAATAGTTCAAATTAATCCACTTACTTTAGACGTTTTTAGTGATTCGAAGGTAAAAATCAAAGTATGCATAAGATCTATATAAGAAGAGATATAAAAAGTTGGGACAAATAACTGTAGAAACAAGGTGATTCTGAATTTCAACAAAAATAAAACTTTCGGGTCGGGCGGAGGAGAGTGGGGCGTAAGAGGGTGCGGGGGATGGGGGTGGGTGGGAAAGGCACTGATCTAAAACTGTCAAACCGTAAAAATGCTCTACCGCGTCAACACAAAATTGTCACATCTACACACACAAAAATACAACAACAAAAAAACAAATACTAATTCAAACCCACAAAACACAGCCGGTTCATGATACAGTATCCCAAAGACAGGGGAATGGACTGGTAAGGCAGAAAAATGAGACAACAGTGAAGAAAGAGAAAAGGCAGAAACAAAGAGAGTGATAGAAAAAAAACAGCTTTTTTTTTGTGTGTGTGCATTTTTTCCGCATCAGTTCAGTTACTCAAGAAGGCGTCAATGCGTTCGGACAAATCCATATACGCCACACCACAGCCGGCCGCCGCTAACTTGAAGCAGATGCCCGGGGCTGACGAGCAGCGTAACCCAACACGCTTTGTCAGTCCTTGAGGAGAGAGAGAAAAAAAATGCCATAAACAAGTAACTGATGATGATAAATATGGCATAGAGACCTACCGAGGCTGTAAACTCCCAGGGTTGGATCAGTGACACTGATCTGCATGTCTAGGGCAGTCTACCGCAATGATCGACAGACTGCGATGGCCGACTCTCCAGCACAGACGGAAGGTAGCTAGGCTTGCCATGCTACGGAAAATAATGGACGAAGAGGCGATCGTCGACAAAAGCTGCATCATGCCAGCCCCACTCAGACAAAGAAGGAAACATTCCCGCCAGCTCAACCAGATCCGGTGTAAAACCCAATACAGGCAATATTCCTTCTTCCCCAGAACGATACGTGACTGGAACAACCTGCCTGAAACAGCTATAGCAGCAGACACCTTGGACACCTTTAAGTCTAGGGTGCCCCCCAATCAGTAGTTAATTAGATAATAGGTCCCCTACCCCCCCTGCTGTCTTAGATCAGCAAGGGACCGGCTAGCTCGGAAGGGCGAAAAGTGAAGTGATAGTAGCCTGCCGGAGAACCCACTTAGAGTAGGACTAAGTTTTCATCCTCACTAATAGGTCTGTCACTTTCTGCAGCTTGTTTTTCTTTCATCGCAACCCAACAACAATAACGGCGTAAAAATCAAATTGATGATTGTGGCGGTCAACGCAGTGAAAGTGAAAGGATATCCATGTAGGCTGTTGCACCGGAAATCAGAATAAGTTAAGCCGGGTCCATTTCAGAGCTGATTACTAGACGGGAAAACCCTCAAAACCCACTGCATGACGCAGGTGAGGAACCCCGGGAAAAGGTAGCCGTCTAGGACTCGGAAGATCATGGATGATACAAGCAGAAGACACAAGAGTCCAGTCTGTATGCCGGCTACAAGACCTGACTGAGAGAAACAAAGGAATCCGGGAAGGAAACCCTGCAAACCTCAAACATCTCAGTCTTCAAAACAATCATCATCAGTGATTTCACCCACTTGGTATATCTTGGAAGACATTGTCGGGAATAGCCTTAGGGCAGAACTGATGCCGGCAGAGGTGAAGTTACTCATAAAAAAAGCACAGCAAAAAACAGCAGAGGATATTATCATATATACAGACAGTTCAGTCACCAAAGACTAGTCCGGCCGATCAGACTGGAGATTCACTGCCAACTGAGAAAAAAGGGGGGGGGGGGGGGGGGGGGGGGGAATCAGGAAGAGAATGTCGCCGCATTCAAAGTGACAACCTTCAGCCTAACAAAGGAAGAAGAAGCTGTGACACGTGCCGTTGCAGTGGCTGTCATTTGTATTCGTCAGTGCCAGTGCGCCTGAAAATCAACTTGACATGCCATGACTCGGACTGAATCAACTTGATGAACCTCAGTCCTACAAAACCCAAACAAACAAACAAGCAAAAGAAAGTAGACTCGTGATTGAACACTGCAAGAGGCAATGCGCAACTTTCAGATAAAAATTAAATTTGTCGGAAAACGTAAGTGTAGTGCGGGCGCACACACACACACACCGTCACACACACACACACACACACACACACACACACACACACACACACACACACACCTTCAAAAGATCTGAGAACAGAGGTTGAATTTTTCAGACATGAGTTGGCAGCCAACGAACTACTGTCTCAGTGACAAAATTAATTCGTTCAGTTGTTTTTTTCCGCTCTGAAAAGCTAAATGTAAATCCACGTGAACGATCACGCGCGGAAGACAAAAATCATCACTGAGGTCAGAACTGTATATGCATCATTATGCACTGAGTGTCACAGGGCTCAACAACATCACCACAGTGTGGTTTGGCTGACAGGCCAAACTTGTCGCTGTCCATCTGTCTGTCTGCATTTCCATCAGACCCCGTGCTTGTTTTTTGTTTTGTTTTGTATTGTTTTGTGTTGTGTTGTTTTGTGTTGCGTTGCGTTGTGTTGTTTTGCGTTGCCGTGTGGTGTGTTCAGTGTTGTTTTCACTGAGTTGTGTTGTGTTTTTTTGTATTGTGTTGTGTTTAAAAACTGAATGATATACTAATGTGCATGTTCCGTTCAGTTCACTTTCTCAAGGATGTGTCACTGCGTTCAGAGAATTGCATGCACATACACCACAGAGAATTCCATGCACATCCACCACAGAGAATTCCATGCACATACACCACAGAGAATTCCATGCACATACACCACAGAGAATTCCATGCACATACACCACAGAGAATTCCATGCACATCCACCACAGAGAATTCCATGCACATACACCACAGAGAATTCCATGCACATCCACCACAGAGAATTCCATGCACATCCACCACAGAGAATTCCATGCACACTACACCATAGAGAATTCCATGCACATCCACCACAGAGAATTCCATGCACACTACACCATAGAGAATTCCATGCACACTACACCATAGAGAATTCCATGCACATACACCACAGAGAATTCCATGCACATCCACCACAGAGAATTCCATGCACATACACCACAGAGAATTCCATGCACACTACACCATAGAGAATTCCATGCACATACACCACAGAGAATTCCATGCACACTACACCACAGAGAATTCCATGCACATCCACCACAGAGAATTCCATGCACACTACACCATAGAGAATTCCATGCACATCCACCACAGAGAATTCCATGCACACTACACCATAGAGAATTCCATGCACACTACACCACAGAGAATTCCATGCACACTACACCATAGAGAATTCCATGCACACTACACCACAGAGAATTGCATGCACACTACACCATAGAGAATTCCATGCACATACACCACAGAGAATTCCATGCACACTACACCACAGAGAATTCCATGCACACTTACACCACAGAGAATTCCATGCACACTACACCATAGAGAATTCCATGCACATACACCACAGAGAATTGCATGCACACTACACCATAGAGAATTCCATGCACACTACACCATAGAGAATTCCATGCACATCCACCACAGAGAATTCCATGCACACTACACCATAGAGAATTCCATGCACATCCACCACAGAGAATTCCATGCACATACACCACAGAGAATTCCATGCACACTACACCATAGAGAATTCCATGCACATACACCACAGAGAATTCCATGCACACTACACCACAGAGAATTCCATGCACACTACACCACAGAGAATTCCATGCACACTACACCACAGAGAATTCCATGCACATACACCACAGAGAATTGCATGCACACTACACCATAGAGAATTCCATGCACACTACACCATAGAGAATTCCATGCACATCCACCACAGAGAATTGCATGCACACTACACCACAGAGAATTCCATGCACATCCACCACAGAGAATTCCATGCACATACACCACAGAGAATTCCATGCACATACACCACAGAGAATTCCATGCACATACACCACAGAGAATTCCATGCACACTACACCACAGAGAATTGCATGCACACTACACCACATATGCTCAGCAGACAGCCTAACGAGCAGCTCATGCTCAGTGAACGGCCAATCAACACTATCATGATGATCAATGTATGTTGATACACACCACTGAAGACACTCACTGTTCTTTACCAACACCTCAAGGTTCTCATCAACGCCTACGGCAAACGGGAATCCGCGGCAAGCTGAGCCTGGTGTTATAGTGTGTCAGGCACCTATGGTGGAAGCGTGGGATTTTCTCAGACACACTGCGCACTGATGGACCCCTCCTTCCTACCTCCCTACTCTTCTCCCCCCACCCCCCTTCCATGGCATCTATCCCCACCAACACCCCTCCCCATACCCTCTCTCCCTCCCCCCCCCCTTCCCTTGGCCAAGTACAGAGGGAGCAAGTTATCAAGAAATACTAAGTAAAGATGGTATCTCCTCTGACCATTCTCTTCCTATACACTCCCCTGCCCTTTTCCCTTCCACTCCCATCACCCTCAACCCCGTTCCCCCCTCCCCCCCAACCCCCCTCCTTACCCCCCATGTCCATCTCTGGCAGGATGGCATCTGCCTCAATGGTCACCACATGGTGTGGTGTGTTTATCATGAGCTGTTTAGAGCAGAATCAGGGCTGGACGATCTTTCCTCCTCCTTCCCTTCCTCTTTTCACCCCCCCCTCCCCTTCTCCTTGACAATGCTGGGTTCTGTGAGAAAAGTGCTGATGTGCAAATCCAGCACTGTTGGTCCCAGATTGGTCTGTTAACTTCAGCCAGTTGGAAACGTTCTGGGTCGGAAGATAGTTTGCATTCGGCGCCATCTTGTGAAGAGGATAAAATGAATAGGCAAGTGGGGTTTCTTTCTTTTCCTTCCTTGAAGCAGGCCAGGAGAGCCAGACGGTCAAGACAGTACCATGGGGGCTGTGAGTGTCAAACTAGCATCTATTTTTCGGACTTAGTTGAATGCTTGATTTATGGTATACTTGGATTCTGTGACTAACACACTGGCTCAGTGGGATTGTGTTCTGCTACATGATTATAAAGTGAACACTGAAACGTTGGGGGCTGTGAGTAATGCTTGTACTGGTAATTTGGTTTGTTTGCAATTTACTTTTTGGTTTTTGGAAACAGTTTGGAGTTTGTAGAATTGTGATGTTGTATCACAAGAACATTATGACACTTTGGGCAGATGTGGTATTGCACAGTTAATGTAACTGGAATGTGTTGATGCAGATACCATGACTTGTGAGAGAGCATAGCCAGCATGTGTATGGCTTAATTGTATTTGAGGCTAGTGACTGAGGGAAAAGTGGTTAAAATACACAATGTAGCCAGTACATGACAAAATGGAGTACTGGTTTAGGGTATTTGGGTATCCCCCCCCCCCTTTCCTGTTTCCTACAGGTTGATATTATGGTATGATGCTTGGACATCATGTTTGGGTTTACAGGTTGTGCATCTGGCTTACATAAATGATAATGTTCAGTAGCATATCAGTGGTGTGTCAATTGTTGACATACTGTGGGAACAATGTAAGCATTCAGTCACAAAGAAACACAGAGGTTATATGTGGGTTGCATCTGTGTAGAATGTTTTGGTTGCAACAGTTGGAGTTATTTTGAGGTATGACATACCTATTTTGTATGTTAGGTGGTGATGGTTATATTCAAGGTGAACAAATCTACAGGCTAACTGTATGTTCATGTTTTTCCATGTGTGTGTGCACATGAGTGATAATGCAACATGGGGAACATGTGTGACTTGGTAGATGTGATTACCATGTGCTGTAGTCATGTGTTATATGCCAGTGGGGTAACACATAGCTGTATGTGTTCAGTAAGATTTGAGACCACTGATAGGCAGTCCAATGTTGGTGCACACAGGTTGCTATATATTTACCAAATTACTTGGTAACTATATGATTCCCACGTAAAAAATTTTACCAATGAGATACTTTGCAGAGACAAAGTACAGATTTGTTCAGTCTTAATGGAAACAGCTATTACTGTATGGTGATTTAACTGGAGTTAAACACTGAGAGTTTGTAATTGTCTTGCCACATACTTGGTGCGACAGCTATTATTCTATGGTGGTTTGACAGGAGTTAAACACTGGGAGTCAGTATTTGTTAATCATATATTTGGTGCACATTAACTTATGTGCCACTGATTGTTGATGGTAAGCTATATGAAGCTTGTTTTACATTTTTACATAGATCTCTTTGAGAAGAGAGTGTACGGCTAGACATTGAGTGTCAGAATGGAGAAAGGTTATTTGTGGAATTGTTTACCTGTCCAGACAACATAATGATGTTTCTGTTACATCAGTGCAATTATGTTTAGCATATGTTTTGGTATTGATTTAACCTGGGTTTTAATATTGTGTGTTCCAGGTGTGCTGTTAAGTTAGAGAAATAAACATCTCAATTCATCTTTCTAAAAGACCCTGCTGTGGTACGAGGAGAGAGTGGATTGTGCACCTATCCTCTGCCTGTTATCCTACTCTACCTCTTCACCTTCTACACCTACCCGTACAACCACTACACCCCTATCCCCACCACTACTCTACCCCTTTTAACACTGGCTTCCCCAGAAGCCGCCCTCTCCATCAACCCCGTGGCTCTCGTGGGCAGTCAGAACGACCGCAGTCTGGACCGCATGGTGGCTCTGCAGGAGGGAGTCAGCTGCGCTGCTCAGCTGGGCTGCGTGGCTTTCTTCGAAATCTCTGTTCGCGAGTGCTGCGATTCCGTGCACACCATCTTCGAGGACCTGTACACGTGTCATAAACGGTCCAAGAAGTTCCGTGCCATCTACCCGCGACGGTCCGTCTCCGAGTACAAGTTCCCCTCTCATTCCCCTCCTCCTTCCACGGGACTTGGCGAGGAGGAGGCAGGGGGAGAGAGGGGGTGGGGGGGGGGGGGGGGAATTTTCTGTTCTTAAACTTTTGGCATGCTTTTCTTACTTCTATGTCAGATATATATCATTATCTAAACTAGTGTTATCACAAGCCACTTTGTTCAAACCGTTTTTCATCCCATTAGCAATGGTATTTTAAATTTCATCATCTATACCAACTTTATTTCCAGTAAGTTCATGTTGGTGGGTAATCCATCTTTTAATGGACAGGGATTGTGTGTTTTGATGCGTTTCCATTGTTTTTAGCTGTTTCCATTTTTTCCCGGCCACATTAATGTATCTGGATCATATGCTAGATTTTTGTTTAGCGAGTCAGTTTTGATTTATACATTCTCCTTTATCTCTTAATCATTTTGTGATGCAGTTTTCTCTTATAAAGTATTTCTGATGTAGATTTTTGTTAAATGGGAACCTGTTCAAAGCATTGAAAATTGATTTCAATTCTTTGTGTTGTAAAACACATTCTTTGTCAAACCATTTTTTATTAAGTCGCTTTATATTCCTAGACTTTTTAATTCTGCATGTAAAACATTTTTTTTGCTGCGTCTTGCAATATTTGTGTAAATTCATCTATGACTGTATTAATCATAGAATCTGTACTGGTACTGTCAGAAAGTCGAGTATTGAAAATGTCATTAATATAGTTTAATCTTTTTTTCATTTCCGGTGATGCTAGGATTATGCCAAGTTTCATTTTGGAATTTTCATCCCAAGAAAAAGCAATATCCTTAAAGGGGTTATTAACATGACCAATACCTTCTTCCACAGAAACATGTGATTTATTTTGTAACCTATGGCCAGTTTCTTTGTGGATAGGATGATTGATCTTCAATGACAAGGGGCAGTGATCTGAATAGGGAGTACGATCATGCACTTTCATTTCAATAACATCTTGTAAAATGTTTTGAGAACAGAGAAAGTAATCAACCACACTACTTCCCTTTGGTGTAAGGCCCACATATCAACCTCGTAAATATCTGAGTGTTCTGCCATTGATAATGCATATGTTGGTGTCTATACAGATAGAACTAAGTTTTCTCCCATTCTTGTGGACAGTGTGATCCATTGAGCACCTATATGTGACAGGGTGGAAACACATAATCATCAGGTTGTGAATACATATTGTTATCTCCATCCATTTGGATGAAGTCAGGTAATATACCGCTCCTGGCATTACAGTTTCCACAAAAGGTTACATTTCCTTGAGCTGATGAACTGACGAGGTCAGATTCTACTCTGTCCCATATACTGTTTGTGTAATTTTTACCAAATGACGAGTGCGATGTTGGTATGTATAGACAGCCAATGTTAGTGTTTCTATCGTCGGCATGTAATGCCACTGGAACTGGGATGTCCCAACTTAACACCTCTTTCAGTACAGATTGAATACTTGTGCTGCTGGCCTTTGTTCAGAAGAGCGGGTTTCTTCTTCTTTGATTTGATGCCCTGGGTAAAACCGTTGACCATTATCAGCATTTTTGTTGGTTTTGTTTTTTGTTTTGTTTTGTTTCACTTTAGTTGTCTGTTCAGTTCACAATGCATTATGTTGCATTGGAAACGTCAAGAATGTTATATTCACAATCACATTTATAAGTATAATTGTTAAAAGAGATAAAATGTTCATGGGCACATTTCACCAGTCTATCCGGCTACAATAAAGTCTCCTTTCCATATCAACTCACAATAGAGGTGTTTTGCTGATACATTTCTCTGTTAATGTTTTGTTTTCACACAATGAACAAAAAGATAAATTTCACCTTCTAAACTCTGACAGGTATCTTGCATGATTGATTTATTTTTAACCTGATGTCAGTACAACTAATGATAATAATAATTGTAATGAAACAATAAACAGATAATTAAAATTGTCATCACTGCAAAGGGAAACCATTCCATGAGACAGCGACAGACAGCTAGAGAAACAGAGAGCCAGAGAAACAGATAATGAATGTATAAAATACTTTCTTCCTCCCCTGTCTATCCCACCCAACAACGTCCCATTCCATCTCCCTTCCCATCCACCCCCACCCCACCCCACCCCCAATAAAAGGAAAAAATAAACACACACCCAAAAAACCCCTTAATAATCATCAATCTGTTTTTCCAGGCACTGAAACACAATATAACGTATGTAGGTCGAGTCTCATGCATGCAGATCAATTTGCTGGACTCCGTCCTCTATCCATCCTTACCTCCATGGAGCTATGAAGGTGTGTGCATTTTGTCAGGGACAACGCTTTTGTTACCTTGGGTTCTTTTACGATCACTTAGTGCATGCTGCACACAGGACCTCTCTATGTCATCTCATCCAAAAGACTAGCAACCAGACCACCAACCAAGTTTTAGAGGAGGGGAGTAGGAATCCCAGTCTGCATATAGGATTCAAACCAATGGACACTTGCTTCCAAGTCAGGTGCATTATCACTAGGCCACCACTCTACTGGTGATTGTAATTTGCATGCGAGTTGGAGATCTATACAAGGCTAACTGCCAATAGTCTGTACAGGTGTGACCCAGAATGTGTGCATTCTGGACACAAACACTTCATTCTTGCACTCAGACATGCATGACATCTCTCTCAGAAAATGAATTCCACAAGACAGCCAAGAACACACACACAAAAAAAACAACCCCACCAGACTGATAGCAGAAAGAACTAAACTGTATTAGCACATACAATGAATAAAATTATAGAAAGCAAGCTTCATTGTAACTGGTTATGCAAACATGTTATGTCCATGAAAGCAATTAACATTTACGCACGCAGGATGCTTATTAAAAATCTCTTGTCTAGGACACAGAAGGAAAAATCACTTTTTTTAATCTATATTTTTTTCCCTCAAAATATGATGACTTTTCTAGGACACACTTTGCACATTATAATAATATAATCAGTATTGGTAAAAACTGACAAAGTAAAACAATATCACATCATGAGAGTAAACCATTACTAATCTATAACACACTTTTTTGTTCGTGGGCTGTAAGTCCCAAGTTCACTTATATACTTGAGTGGTTTTTACACCCACCAGATTGGCAGTCATATTCCATTTTTTGAGGGGGTGCATGCCAGATATGTTCTTATTTCCATAACCCATCAAAAGCTGACATGGATTACAGGGATCTTTAACGTGCATATTTGATCTTCTGTGTGTGCATACACATGAGGGGTGTCCAGGCACTAGCAGGTCTGCACATCTGTAGACCTCCGAGATAAAAAAAAATCTCCACCATTTATCCACCGTACAACATCACCGGGATTCAAATTCTAGACCCACAATTTAACCACTTTAACAACTCTGCTGTTGCGCCCATTACACACATTTCTGAATCTTGCACACTGTGGAGTAGTGTATGAGAGAAAAGACTCCAGTCTGGCAGCCCTGAAAACAGTGTGGACAGCTGAAAATGAATAACTGGATTCGTACTTCAGTCGGTTCTGTTTGCAACCCAAACTTCTGTGCTCCAGCTGACTGTCAAACGCCCTACGAATCACTGCCAAGTATTACGCACACAGTGATAGCTGAGAAATGTATGAGTGTGCACATGCCAACCATGGACATATAACAAACAGCAAACAAAAAATAATGAATTATATATATATATATATATATATAAAAGGTAAAGAAGGCAAAATCATGTATAAAAGACATTTTCTGATTCTGATTTCATGACCAAACGTAGGTACATCATTCAATGTTACTCCAGTCAAGATAAACATGTACTGTTTCACTGATTACATAATTCCTTATTTGCACAATGAAGATGCGCAACATTCCAATGAAAAAACAAATCAAAACAAACACACACACACACACTGACAAAATATAGGAAAATATCACAGGCAGAGACACACACACACACACACTGACAAAATATAGGAAAATATCACAGGCAGAGACACACACACACACACTGACAAAATATAGGAAAATATCACAGGCAGAGACCAAGTGCAACCAAGCCCAAATGGTGATAATAAAACGGTCAGCAGAGATAAACAAGCAAGGGGGAAGCATACCCCACAAATCACTGGTGTGTATTTCATGTTTATCGCCATGACAACACACAGGTTAAACACCATATAGTAAAATCCTGTGGACATTGCCGAAATACTTGGTCCACCAATATATCAAGTGTTGAAAATAAAATAAAAAGTCACCGGAGATAAACATGCAAATATCTGGAAAAAAATTCAGTCAGACATATTCACACTGGGAGATTCATAGATCTGTGTGAAGAGAATGATAACTGGTCAATACTCTGTGTAGTTCTGCCCCTGTCAATGTTATAGCACAACAGATTTAGAATGACACAAAAGAGGAACAATCAAAATAATAGTTTCAGCTTCAAGGATGTCAAGGCATGCAAACTGACCCCTACATGCCAAACCACAACACGCTGTTGTTTAAAAAGCACAAAACAAAAAGCAGTTATCTAAACTAAGCATAAACAACTTGCTGGTCAGGCCTTGAGAGGCTTTAAAAATAATAATACAAAAGTTGTTTGTTTTTTTCTCCAAAATCAAGATGAATATTCATTTCTACATATTATTCACACTGATCACATACATGTGTCCAAGATGTACTTGAACAGTGTACAGTTATGCAGCAGTGAAATTAGAATCTAGATGAACAGTTTAATGAAGGCATTATTCTATGTATTATGGGCACAATGAATCATAATGTGTACAACATGAAAATTAAAAATAGCAACACATCTCCATCAAGTTCAGTTAAGCTAGCAATGAAACAAGCTGAAAAAAAACAAAACAAAAAAACCCCAAAGAAATCATCACACCAACAGACAAAATACCTCTGGATAACAAAATATCCATCTACACAAAACTGAAACCAAAGACTATGAAGAAAAGTTTTTTAAAAGTCACAAGGGAATAAACAGACAAATTCACAACAGATGATGAAAGTCATGGGCAGAATCCAACTTGGTCCTTAGAATACTCCTGACACATCAGGGGAGCATAGCCCCACAAATTATTGGTGTGCATTTCATGTTAATCACCCAGACAACCCACAGGTCAAACATCACACAGTAAAATCCCGTGGAGGCTGCCGAAGTACTTGGCTCATCAATATATCAAATGGTGGAAATAAAAATTTTTTAAAGTCTGCAGAGATAAACAAGTAATTCTTTAGAAGAAATTCAGCCAGACAGATTAACAGCGGGAAGAGCCACAGATCTGTGGGAAGAGAATGATCACTGTGGTCATTACTCTGTGTAGTTCTGCCCTTGTCAATGTTATGGCACAACAAATCTACTTGACACAAAACAGGAACGTCATAATAGCTTCAGTTTCAGCTTCAAGGTGGTGTCAAAGCATGCAGATTTATCCATACGTACTACACCACATCTAGCAGCTGTTTGAAAAAACACAGAACAAAAAGCAGATGCCTGAACTAAGCATAAACAACTTGCTGGTCTGGCCTTGAGAGCCTATAATAATCCCCAATCCCACAAATTTTTTTTTTTTTTTCAAAATCAAGATGAGTGTTCATTTCTACACATTATTGACACTGATCACATGTATGTGTTCAAGATTAACTTGAACAGTGCCCAGCTATACTGTAGTGAAATTAGAATCTAGCTGAACAGTTCAATGAAAACACGTGCGTATGTATCATGGCACAATGCATCACAATGTGTACAATATAAAAAATTAACAATAACAATACATCTCCATCAAGTACAGTTAAGCCAACATGGAAACAAATGAAAAAACAAACAAACCCAAACAAATCATCCCACCTAAAGATAACAAAATATCCTTTTATACAATACTGAAACCCAAGTCTACGAAGAAAAGATTTTCAAAAGTATACAACACAGTACAAGATAATAAACAGACAAATCTACAACTGATGCTGAAAGTTCAGGGCAGCATGACAACCCACAATTTGAATATCACACAGTAAAATCCCGTGGAGTTAGTCATGGTACTTGATCCATCAATACACCAAACAATCAATCACTATCATCACTGCTGTCCAACAACCTCCCGTGGAGTTAGTCATGGTACTTGATCCATCAATCCACCAAACAATCAATCACTATCATCACTGCTGTCTAACAACCCAGCCAACCACACATATCAATGCTGAAAACCCTTGTCAATATTGATCCTGAAGCAACTCTGGGAAAACCCAAACAAGAAAAACGCCAACTGGAAAAGAAAAAAAACCCAAAAAACACCCCCCAAAAACTGTCAAGGCATGAAAGCTGAGTGATGAACAGTGCACACGCTGGGAATGGATCACTGCAGCATCTGCCTTCTGAGGGCCAACTGGGCGCGACACAGCATCCAGGCGGCCGTGGCGTGACGACCCTGCAGACTGTCGGGGAATGTCAAGAGGTCGCTGACTGTCAGCAGGCCAGACCTAACCTCCACTGGCTCCGTGTGGTACAGGGGCATTTCCAGGTTGGTCGTCAGCATGTCGCGCAGTCTGCACAGCACATTGACACACACGTCACATTGACACACGTCACATTGACACACGCATGTCACATTGACAGGTGTGTTCTATTGACACGTCAGACTGACACACATCACATCGATACACATCTTATACTGACACATGTCACACAATCAGCACATCACATTGACACACATGCAACACAGCATGTTGCGCTGACACACACATCACACAACTGGCACACCACACTGACACGCATGTGACACAGCATGTCACATTGACATGCAAGTCACAAAATTACAAAATCAGCATATCACACTGACAAGCATGTAAACTAGCATGTCACATGGACAAACACGTCACACAATCAGCACATCACACTGACACGCATGTATCACAGCATTCTCACAGATACACATGTCACGCAATCAGCACATCACACTGACATGCATTTAACACAGCAAATCACGTTGACACACACGTCACGCCATCTCTATGCCACACAGTATGCACATCACACTGACATACAATCAGAATGTCAATCCAAACTTTCGAGCTTGGATAATCACTTCTTTCTTTCCAATTTCTTTCCATAGAAATATATTTCTTAAACTTATTTTCTTCCAATTTCCAACATCACTGACAGCTACATGAAGTGTCTGGATTGTGATTTTTGTGAAACACAGACTGAGAGTTTCAGTTTCAGTTTCAGTAGCTCAAGGAGGCGTCACTGCATTCGGACAAATCCATATACGCTACACCACATCTGCCAAGCAGATGCCTGACCAGCAGCATAACCCAACGCACTTAGTCAGGCCTTGAGGAAAAAAAAAAGACAGACTGAGAACACCATGACAATGAAAGTGCAGTCTCTCTGTCAGGTACTGCCTTCATCTCTACACCCCATCTCGCTCTCTACAATCAGCATCAGGTCCACTATGTTTACGTGTTCCCCAATTCAAACAATCCATAACTGGCTACCACTCTTTCTCTGTCTCAAGACCACACATTTGGAACAATCTTTTTCTGTGGCTTTGTCAAACCCCTGCCCTCTTCTCTTTCAAGTCTGGCCTTAAAACCTACATCTTTAAAAAATAGCTCCTCACTTCCCTCACTCTTTCTGTCCATAATTTCTAAAACCTATCTATATGTATTTGTATTTTTTGTCTTTCAATCCTTTGGTTCAGAGTTATGCAAGCATGTGAAAGTTGCAAGTGAAAATGATTTTATTTGTCTCTGCACAGTGATATATAATTTATTTATTTATTTATACACTTAAGTCTTGACAAGCATGACAAACTGCTCTCTTTAGATTCAAACAGCCCCCAGTTGCTGTCTTTGAAGTAGGTATATCACATCACACTCAGCCCCACCTTAAACATTTTGTTCTTTTCTTTGAGCATCCTTGCAAAGTCTTCTTTATATATATATAAAAAACTGCAAGCAGGCAAAAAAAAAAGGGGGTGGCGCTGTAGTGTAGCGACGTGCTCTCCCTGGGAAGAGCAGCCTGAATTTCCCACAGAGAAATCTGTTGTGATAAAAAGAAATATAAATACATACATACATACATATATATATAAAAGACTTGCCAACCACACTTGATTTCTACCACACCAAACACTGCAGTTATGCCATGGCATCATTCTTCAAAATGTTTTACAAATCAAATCTTTACATGTACTGGTAATCAGTATTCTACATTTCAGACAACCTGTTTAAAAAAACAACCACAAAAACAAAACAAACAAGAGGCAAAGCCTTCAAGACTCACTTGTGCTTGACGCTTTATCCAGTAAAGGAATCATGATGAGAAAAAAAAAAGATTAAAAAAATTATTGAAAAGTAGTCTGTATTAAATATGATATATAAGATAAGCTTGGGAGAGAAAGAAAAAAAGGCATGCGAGCAGGATCAAACCAGGCATGTTCAGTTCTGAAGCAAGCAGACTAATCACCAAGGCTGTGGCACATCTGACGTCAAATGACTAAATTTAAAACTTAAAGCAATGTTGACGTTTTCTTCTTCATGCGATAAACAGATGTGATTTAGTGGACGTAATAGCGCTGTTTATATCATGTTTTTTGTGTGTTTTATTATATCTTGATTATTCTTTTATTTTGGCGGTAAAGGAGACGTTGCCATCCTTTCAAGCACATCGCAACACATGGCAAATCTCTAGATCTTCACAAACCAGTCTACAACGGGCTGAAAGAAACGGTCGATTCATTTTTTCTTTTATGTTCATTCCAGTTAATTCAGTGTCCACTTTAGAATATTTATATGCAGTAAACACACTGATGGTATAGTTAGTATCACTGTAAGTGTTCTGTCCAGAATTTGTGTTTACTTCCTTTTAATTGTGAACAAGAAACACAAGGCCATGTTGTCTTCAAAAGCAACCTACCTTCTGGTCAGCCAAACTCAGTGGAAAGCGGTTTTTAGAATTTTCAGATTTCAGAACACATCTCAACAAAATAAACCATTAATGATTCAAAATACAGCTTAATTCAGAAGACTTACAACCTGTTATTGGTATGACTGTGAAGATTTTTGTTCATACTATGTTTTAGCCAATTTTGGTACTGGCAGACAAGGTATTTCCAGAGAAAACGGCAATGCTAAAGATGACCACGGACACAAAAACACACAGAACAGAACAGCGGGTTAAAACATTGACTCACTTTGTTCACACAAGTGAGTCAAAAACCCCCAACACATTTGTCTGAACTGTGATGGATGCTTGGAAGAGGAAGGGGGTGACCAGTCAGCAGACCATCAGTTTTAGTCAAATTAAAAAAACAACAACAGGCTCACAGGCAGAGAGGAGACCAACCAGATCCTGTGATGGAAAAAATCAAAACAAAACAACAAAAACTAAAACTTTCTTCTAGGTTTGTGGACTGCAGCTCCTACATTCACTCAGATGCACATGAGGGCTGTCACACACATGACCATTTTTACCCCACTATGTAGGCAGCCAAACTCCACTTTCAGGGGTGTACATTCTGAATATTTCTTGTTTCCATAACCCACCGAACACTGACATGGATTATGCGATCTTTAAATGAGCACATTTGATCTTTCTCATGCATATACACACTGAAGGGGGTTCAAGCACTTAGCAGATCTGCAAATCTGTTGGCTGGATAGATTTGGGGAAAAAAAACTATCCTTAACCCATTAGGTATGCTGTCGATGGGATCTGAAACCAGGAGCCTCAAACTGAAAGTCTAAGGCATTTAACTACCTTGCTGTTTCACACTCGTCAGAACAAAAACTCACTTGAAGTTTTCGGGTCGAACGTCGTCGTCCTGGGTGTGTGGCTCTGACAGGTGCAGCATGATGCACTCAAACAGCTGCAGGAGCAACAGCTCCAGACGCTCCACAGACATCTGCTGACACATGCCCTCCACCTCCATCCCCTGCTCCTCGCTCAGGTCTTCACGTAGCTCTCTCTCCACACTGTCAAAGGCGTCCTGGCACAGGACAGTATCATGTCACAACAACGATTCATGCCAAATCTTTGATACATGTTCATATCGAGACTAAAGACTGGTTTACTGTCTGTACACAGGCACAGAAATCTGTTGTCCAACATATGTAAATGATGTATGGATAAACACTCTTAATGATTAAAATCTTAACCTTACAACAACAATGACAAGATTATTCTTATTATGACAGTGTTCTCCCTGGATGCAAAGAACCAACCTTACAACAACAACAACAACAACATTGTTCTTATTATGAAAGTTTCTCTCTGAATGCAAAGAACCAACCTTACGACAACAACAACATTATCTTTATCATGACAGTGTTTTCTCTGGATGTAATGAAAGAACCTTACAACAACAACATTATCTTTATCATGACAGTGTTTTCTCTGGATATAATGACAGAACCTTACAACAACATTATCTTTATCATGACAGTGTTTTCTCTGGATGTAATGAAAGAACCTTACAACAACAACATTATCTTTATCATGACAGTGTTTTCTCTAGATGTAATGAAAGAATCTTACAACAACATTATCTTTATCATGACAGTGTTTTCTCTGGATGTAATGAAAGAACCTTACAACAACAACATTATCTTTATCATGACAGTGTTTTCTCTGGATATAATGAAAGAACCTTACAACAACATTATCTTTATCATGACAGTGTTTTCTCTGGATGTAATGAAAGAACCTTACAACAACAACATTATCTTTATCATGACAGTGTTTTCTCTAGATGTAATGAAAGAATCTTACAACAACATTATCTTTATCATGACAGTGTTTTCTCTGGATGTAATGAAAGAACCTTACAACAACAACATTATCTTTATCATGACAGTGTTTTCTCTGGATGTAATGAAAGAACCTTACAACAACATTATCTTTATCATGACAGTGTTTTCTCTGGATATAATGAAAGAACCTTACAACAACATTATCTTTATCATGACAGTGTTTTCTCTGGATGTAATGAAAGAACCTTACAACAACAACATTATCTTTATCATGACAGTGTTTTCTCTGGATGTAATGAAAGAACCTTACAACAACATTATCTTTATCATGACAGTGTTTTCTCTGGATGTAATGACAGAACCTTACAACAACAACAGCATTATCTTTATCATGACAGTGTTTTCTCTGGATGTAATGAAAGAACCTTACAACAACATTATCTTTATCATGACAGTGTTTTCTCTAGATGTAATGAAAGAACCTTACAACAACATTATCTTTATCATGACAGTGTTTTCTCTGGATGTAATGAAAGAACCTTACAACAACAACATTATCTTTATCATGACAGTGTTTTCTCTGGATGTAATGACAGAACCTTACAACAACAACAACAACATTATCTTTATCATGACAGTGTTTTCTCTGGATGTAGTGACAGAACCTTACAACAACAACAACAACATTATCTTTATCATGACAGTGTTTTCTCTGGATGTAATGACAGAACCTTACAACATTATCTTTATCATGACAGTGTTTTCTCTGGATATAATGAAAGAACCTTACAACAACAACATTATCTTTATCATGACAGTGTTTTCTCTGGATGTAATGAAAGAACCTTACAACAACATTATCTTTATCATGACAGTGTTTTCTCTGGATGTAATGAAAGAACCTTACAACAACATTATCTTTATCATGACAGTGTCTTCTCTGGATGTAATGAAAGAACCTTACAACAACATTATCTTTATCATGACAGTGTTTTCTCTGGATGTAATGAAAGAATCTTACAACAACAACATTCTGATTATACACTGTTCTCAAGACAATACAAGACAAGACAAGACAAGACGTGTTTATTTCAGGAAACCCCGTGGGGACAGATGAAAACACTACACATCTCATGTAACTAATACAAACGTTAAGGTATTGTGCTAATTTTTGTTTAAACAATGGCCACAACAACTGCCTGGTCAAGACATACATTTGTGAGGAAGAAAAGATAAGAAGAAAAAAGGAATGTGGTGGATGTAAGGAATGAGCCCTACAACAACAGCATTATCATGTTTTCCAGACTGAGGGAGACAGGTACCTGGTGATGGGCGGCCAGGATGACAGCTCTCTGGTGACACAGCACCAGCCACAGGGACTGCACGTGGGTCAGTTGACACAGCTGCTGGGCCTGACACACACATACACACACACACATACACACATGCACACACAAACACGCACACACACATAAACACACACACAGACACACACACACGCACACACATGCACACACACACACGCACACATACACGCACACACACATACACACACACACACACACACGCACACACACACGCACACACACACACATACACACACACACATACACACATGCACACACAAACACGCACACACCCACACATAAACACACACAGAGAAACACATATATCTCTCTCTCTATCTCTATACATAGAGAGATATATATCAGAGTGGTAGTCTAGTGGTAATGCATTCTGTTTGAACCCGTCTCCTTTTGTTGGACAATTCTTTGTTGCCTGGTGGTGCATCTTCCAAAGAACATTGCAGCCATTTTCTTTGAGATTATACGAATTGGCAATTTGAGAACAATGCTCCGACAGAACATCTCTCGACATCAATTCAGTCATTTAGTAAACTGCACTTATTAAAGGCAGTATAGCAGAGTTGGTCTGGTACAGAACTTTTGGTCGAGTGTTTGCCAGTGCTGAGGGTTTGAGGCCCAATTTTGACATGGTGTTTTTGTCACTGGAAGAATCTCCTTACTCAAGTTTCCGTCACTCCACCCAGGTGTGAATAAGTACCTGACTTCAACTAGGGAAGGTGGAAATGTCTGGAAATAGGTACTGGACCCTGCATTCCTCACTGCACCCAGGTGTGAATGAGTACCTGACTTCAACTAGGGAAGGTGGAAATGTCTAGAAACAGGTACTGGACCCTGCATTCCTCACTGCACCCAGGTGTGATTAAGTACCTGACTTCAACTAGGGAAGGTGGAAATGTCTGGAAATAGGTACTGGACCCTGCATTCCTCACTGCACCCAGGTGTGAATGAGTACCTGACTTCAACTAGGGAAGGTGGAAATGTCTGGAAACAGGTACTGGACCCTGCATTCCTCACTCCACCCAGGTGTGATTAAGTACCTGACTTCAACTAGGGAAGGTGGAAATGTCTGGAAATAGGAACTGGACCCTGCATTCCTAAGCCAATGGCAAGACACGGTGGATATGAATTTGCTGACACAATGGCTGAAAAAATCTACAGGACCTTTAACTCATTCTACCCCACAGCCACATGCCTGCTACAACTCCCCTGGACCAGTACTTAATGAGACCACTGCAGAAAATACACCAGTGTGGTTCAATAAAACAGTGAAAATCAAACGGTACCAAGCAGGAATATACAAAATTAGAACAGTGTGTTGGTACGAGAATACCTGTACCACAGGGGAAGTAATCATGGTACGAGTCAACTCGCACCAGGAGCAGAATGAGTCAACACTTGAAACTTCTCTTGACTTCAAGCACTGCCAAACACTGACCACTAAAAGCAGAAACCAAACAAACCTTGCGGCTGTAGATGGTGCGTGTCATCTTGAGGGTTCTGGTCATGAAGTCATGGAGGAAGGTGGACGGAGCGCCCCCTAGGGCCTTGAGGAAGGACAGCGCCGTGTTGAGGTTGTCGATGGACTGGCAGATGTCGGGCAGGTCACGCAGGTCCTCCACAATCTGTCGGCGCTCGGCAGGACTCAAACACTCCTGAAACAACACACAGACAACAAGATGGGCTGTGATCGCCGAGTGGTTGGAACACTGCACTTCGAATCCCAGGGTCTTGCGGTTTTTTTTTCTTCTTTGTCTTCTTCATTCGTGGGCTGCAACTCCCACATTCATTTGTATATACACGAGTGGGCTTTTACGTGTATAACAGTTTTTACCTTGACATGTAGGCAGCCATACTCTGTTTTCCGGGGTATGCATGCTGGGTATGTTCTTGTTTCCATAACCCACTGATCACTGACAGGGATTACAGGATCTTTAATGTGTGTATTTGATCTTCTGCTTGCGTATACACACGAAGGGGGTTCAGGCACAAGCACATCTGCACATATGTTGACCTGCGAGATCAGAAAAATCTCCACCCTTAACCCACCATGCACCGTTACCAAGATTTATACTCTGGACCCTCAGATTGAAAGTCCAATGCTTTTGCACACATCGGTCCTGTGTTTGAGTCCCAAGCTTGATTGATTGATTGATTGATTGATATGGATACTTATATAGCGCCTATCCTCGGTCGGAGACCAAGCTCTGAGTGCTTTTCAAACATGGGGTCATTTGCACAACAGGCTGCCTACCTGGGTAGAGCCAACTGACAGCTGCCACTGGGCGCTCATCATTCGTTTCCTGTGTCATTCAATCAGATTTCAGGCAATGACACAAACAAACTCAGACAGACATGTAACATTTTACGTGTATGGTCGTTTTTATTTACCCCACCATGTACGCAGCCATACTCCGTTTTCAGGGGTGTGCATACTGGGTATGTTCTTGTTTCCATAACCTACGAAATGCTGACATGGGTTGCAGGATCTTTAACGTGTGTATTTGATCTTCTGCATGCGTATACACACAAAAGGGGGTCAGGCACTAGCAGGTCTGCACATATGTTGACCTGGAAGATCCACCCTTACCCACCAGGCGCCGTCCCTGAGATTCGAACCCAGGACCCTCAGATTGAAAGTCCTACGCTTTAACCATTCGGCTATTGCGCCCGTCTGATGTGTTACGGGTGGAGATTTTCCCAAGTCCACTTGTGTGCAGACCTGCTGGTACATATACACATGCAGAACATCAAACAAGCACATTGAGGATCCAGTTATCCATGTCTATGTTTGATGGGCTATGGACACACAAGCATATCCTGCAATAAGCCCCCCAAAATGGAGCATGGCTACATAAATGGCAGAATGAACAAACACAAAAAGTCCACTCAGAAACATGAGTAAACATTGAAGATGCAGTCCATGAAAAAAAGGAGACAAGAATGAGGTCAAAAGGGATGCAAATGAAATGGGTTTTAAACTACATTGTGAACATTTTGTCAAATACGGCAATGGTGAAGAAGAGAGTTGTCAAATATAATTCTTACATTTCTATTTCATTACTTTACAACATTCTTTCTACTCATCAACAATTCCTCTGTCAAACAGTTCTGTTGAATACTTATATATGATCACAAGCGCATTCAAACACTTCAATAAAGCCACAAACAGAACTTTAAACCTTTCAGTGCCAAGCCTATTTCATGCTCAGTGACGACTATTAAATAACAAGGAATGTTTTCGTCGAAGAGGGTGATAATTCAAAACAAATTATAGCATGCAAACTACTAAAAGAAAGCATATATGACTTATACTTTTCTGAAAATGAACACACTATCCAGTTATGACAATTTCACATGAATTTAATGATTTTGTGATTGGAAAATTCCTGTGATGCATGGTCGGAAATTTTCATCCTGGAACACTCTTTCGCACACCAGAATGGGATGGAAATTTTCATCCTGGGACACTAAAGGGATTAAAATCATCTGACCCAATGGTTTAAACTATTTTTGTCTAGAAAATATTACAATACACCACTATTACAGATAAACAGGACAATAACAAAAATCATACACAAAGTCTTGCTCTGATATTAAATACATGTTGATTATGTGACGGATGTCTTCACAACTAGAAGTTTGTGACCCAGTCTGATCCATTGACTCAAGAGAGTCTTTCAACACACTGAAATCCTAGCTCACTCACTCAAAAGAAAAACCTCAAGATGACACAAAAACAGCTAAAATGTTCCGCAGTTTATCATGCGGTGAATGAAAACAATAGAAACTCTTCAGCACTGAAAATAAAAGTCAAAACACGAACATAGCCACTGATGTTCAGCTTCTCTCTCTGTAATCTTTATTTGTATAAAGCATTTGAGGTTTAAAGTAAGAGAAACCACGCTGACATTATATGTTTTGGAAAAAAGAACGAAAAATGTCTGTATACATCCCTTCACAAGAGGCAAGAGCCTCTGCTGAATAAACCATTCATATTCTCCTTTTTTTTCTCTCTCTTTTTCTCTCTGTTCTGATAAAGATACATAGCTGTATGTTTTGTTTTTTTTTTGTTTTTGTTTTTTGTTTTTCTAGTGTATCTTTTATTCTTACAAAAAGTTACATATTATCATTTCATTTATTCATGACATGTGAGGAATTATCACCAATAAGAAAAAACAAAACAAACACACACACAAGCACAAGCACACACACATGCACAAAGAAAACAACAGAAGCAACAACAACGTGACAACAACAATATCCTGGATCAACAGAAACAAACATTCAGACAAGACCAAAAAACCATTACAGGACAGGATTACACAGTGTGAACTAATAAGCAAACAGAAAAATAAACAAAAAAACTGGCAAGACAGAGAGCCAAACTGGTAGTTAGAAAAGGCACACTTTAGGAAGAAAAAGAAACATTCCTTGCACAGTAAAAAAAAAAAAAAAAGAGAGAAAAAAAAGAAGAGCATAACACAGGAAACAGCACTGAATAATTATACATGAGTGATTCAAGTAATGGACTGAGGACAAGAGCGCACACACGTAACAAAAATGAAGTATGTATACAGTGCTGAATCTTGTGCAGCGGCAAATCAAAGCACTTCCACACTGGTCATTCACACGCATGCATGGACTGCTCTGCTTCAGTGGGATGACAGATAAAGTTATAAAATACATGTAAACTGAAAACTTAAGAAAATGCAGATCAGGCAGAGAGAGGGGAGGGGATGAGTTAGTTTGGGGAAAGAGGTAGGTTTTATAGCAACATACCGTTATGAATACATGTATGTAACAAGAGAGGCAAGGCCTTCAAGACTCACTTGTGATACACTTTAAAAAAATCCAAGCTTTTTATGCATTGAGTATAATTTCAAAATGTAATGTTTAAGATGAGAAAGATCTGTTTAAAGCAAATTAAGTCCCCTAGCATTAATTACAGAGTAATTTCCCTTTTTTTACTATCTGCACCAAAATGTTTGCAAAATAAATAAAACTTCCATGCTTAGCAAAAGAAGTTCCTGTTTGAACAAAAAATGATAATAATGACTGCTCTTGTTGTTGGGTCAGAATATCAGATCAAAGTGCCAAGTTTAGAGAATACAAAAAATATAAGTATAACAGTAAATGCAGTTTGCATATAATTAGGCTTCATTTTTTATTTTTTGTGCCCATCCCAGAGGTGCGATATTGTGTTAAACAAGATGACTGGAAAGAACTGAATTTTTCCTATTTTTATGCCTAATTTGGTGTCAACTGACAAAGTATTTGCAGAGAAAATGTCAATGTTAAAGTTTACCACTGACACACACACACAGACAACCGAACACCGGGTTAAAACATAGACTCACTTTGTTTACACAAGTGAGTCAAAAAGCTGGAGAAACTTAGAACCTTAGACTGGCAAGAGGAAAGGGAGCGGAGGGGAGGGGGGGGCGTGGGGAAGAAGGAAGGAGGCAGGTTTTCGGGCAACGTACAGACATAAATACTTGTAAATAAAAAGCTGGAGAAACTACAGACTGACAAGAGAAAGGGAAGGGAGGGGCGTGGCAAAGAAGAAAGGAGGTACGTTGTTTTTGAGGCAACATATAAACTCACACATGCGACGCATTACCTGCTGTATTTTTTCTCGGACTGTTTTGAACAGCCTGGAGCTGGTGGTGTCAGCACGATACACCATTGTTTCCACCTGAACAAACAGGGCGCACGCACACACACACACACACACACACACATTAGTTCTCACTTCAGTTTGAAAAAGTATCTCAAAAGACACCTCTTTGGATCTGCCCCAACCCCCCTTCTGCTCCCTCACCCCCTGAACAAAATGGGTATTCACACACAGCAGTCCCCAGTTCAGTTTAAAAAACATATCTCAAAACACACCCCTTTCGTTCTGCCTCCTCTCCCCCCAATCCCCCTCCCTCAATATCCTCACCACCATCTTATTGACTAATGTGTTTCTGGAATTTCACTGGATGTGTGTGTGCATGTGCAGGTGAGGTTTTTTTTGCATGTTTGTGGGCACACTTGCTTGTTTTTTTGTTTTTTTTAATAAAGTACTTGAAGAATTGCTTGCTTTTTATAAAGTAAAGTACTTGAAGCATGTATGTGAAGAAGAAGAAGGAGAAGAAGATGAAGAATCTGCTGATGACAGAATCTTTTGTGTCCCCAATGTCAACAGAGAGAAGCACAGCAAGACAGCTTTCAGTTTTTCAAACCTGAAATACAGTGCTTTGTTTTTTCAAACCTGAAATATGGTGCTTTGTTTTTTCAAACCTGAAATACAGTGCTTTTTTTTTTTCAAACCTGAAATACAGTGCTTTGTTTTTTCAAACCTGAAATACAGTGCTTTGTTTTTTTTGCTTTGTTTTTTCAAACCTGAAATACAGTGCTTTGTTTTTTCAAACCTGAAATACAGTGCTTTGTTTTTTCAAACCTGAAATACGGTGCTTTGTTTTTTCAAACCTGAAATACAGTGCTTTGTTTTTTCAATATTCCACACAGCTCCTCACTCATGCCCTTTAAAACATATCCAAACCATTCCTTTTCCAGCAGTCTCTGTACAATTAAGGCACTTCATTCCATCTGTGTTCTATAAATCCACTATTTCTCCACATGTTTGTGTCTGCGTGCCTGCATGTGTGTGTGTGTGTGTGTGTGTGTGTGTTTGTGTTTGGGTGTGTGTGTGTGCATGTGAGTGTGTTGTGTGTGTGTGTGTGGGTGTGTGTGAGAAAGAGAGAGAGAGAGAGAGAGAGAGAGAGAGAGAGAGAGAGAGAGAGAGAGAGTGAGTGAGTGTGTGTGTGTGTGTGTGTGTGTGTGTGTGTGTGTGTGTGTGTGTGTGTGTGTGTGTGTGTGTGTGTTTGTGTGTCTGGTGAGTGGGGATGGTATGTGTGCTTTGAGTCTGACTGATGTGTTATTGTAAAGTGCTTTGAGAAGGCTACGTAAATGTATTAATAATAATGATATTATTATTGGTATCATTAGCATCATCATCACTGTTGTTATTATTATCATTATTATCAGTAGTAGTAGCAGTAGTAGTAGTAGTAGTAGTAGTAGTAGTAGTAGTAGTATCATCATAAGCATCAGCATCCTTGTTGTTCTTTTTTGTTCTTCTTATCATCATCAACACCATCATCATCATACCATTATCATTATCACTATCATCATCATCATTATTATTTTATCATTACTACCGACATCATCATCACTGTTATCACCAGTGTTGCTATCATCATCATCATCATCATCATCATACTATTATCATTATCACTATCATAATCATCATTATCATTATTGTTATCATCATAAACATCACCATAGCTGTTATTATCGTTGTTGTTACCATCATTAACATCATCATTATCATTATATCACTGTCATTCCCCATCTTCGTCATTATTATCATCATTATCATCATCATCATCATTGTTATCATGTCATCATACTATCATCATAATATATTATTATCATCATTATAATCATCATCATCATTGTTATCATATCATCATACTATCATCATCATTATTATTATCATCATTATCATCATCACCATCATTATCATCATCATCGTTATCATCATCACCATCATTATCATCATCATCGTTATCGTCATCACCATCATTAAGAAAGATGACTCACAGGGAAGTGTCCCACTGGAGACCTCTCCACCCTGGCCTTGCACTGCAGCAGGGTGTCCTGGAGCTGTTGCTGGAAGGCCTCAAAGTCGTACTCCAGCCGTGCCGCCTTCCCCACCATCAGGCTGTAGTTGGAGTGCGACAGCACCATCGGAAGCAAGTCGCGCTCCACCGAGCAGCCCACCAGGTGTCGCTCCGTCGCCGCTCGCACAGGAACCTCGGAGAATCTGTCCGAGGGATGGTGGTGGAAATTTATCAACATGATGTAGGAGTTCAGTTTCAGTTTTCAAGAAGTTGTCAAAGCATATAGACTATTATATCTATCTATCTCTCTCTCTCTCTCTCTCTCTCTCTATATATATATATATATATACATACATGGAGAGAGAGAGACAGAGATTGCAGCAATCCAGTATAAGTCAGAAGTTACCATTTTTTTACATTAAAGTACTTTCAGGAAGTTTGAAAATCCCAGATTAACATATAAAAAACAAAATTGATATATGTATTATGTGGGGTTTTTTTTTTTTTTTTTTTTTTTTTACAAAACTGGTGTGCCCCAAAACAAGAAATGGAGAAATCCACTCATGAAAAAAATACACCAAAAAGCATTTACCTTCTCGAAAGCAAACCTTTGGGCGACATATCGCCCTGATATCAAGGGCCTTTGTTTCAGTCATGTTACAAACCTCTGTGCTAAATTTCATCCTAATATAAAGTGCCTTTGTTTCAGTCATGTTATAAACCTCTGTGCTAAATTTCATCCTAATATAAAGTGCCTTTGTTTCAGTCATATTACAGATAAGCATATTATTTCTGACTGATTTAATGAGGCCTTACCTGCACAAAAGTAAGTCATCTGCAGTCACTTAATGTTTTTGACATTTTACATTCTTTATCAGTTCTTTATCTCATTAAAGACTTTCCTTTTATGAAGTTCAAATATTTTCTTTCAAACTCTTCTTCCATTTCTTTCAAACATTCATCTTTGATTCCACCCTCCATCGATCCTGTTTCCCCCTGACTCATGACACAACTCCCCCCCCCCCCAACTCATGACACAACTCCCCCAGACTCTTGACACAACCCCCCCCCCCCCCGGCCCCCCCAACTCATGACACAACTCCCCCCGACTCTTGACCCCCCCCCCCCCCCTGACTCATGACACAACTCCCCCTGACTCTTGACACAACCCCCCCCCCCCCCGACTCATGACACAACTCCCCCTGACTCTTGACACAACCCCCCCCCCCCCCCCCCCGACTCTTGACACAACCCCCCCCCCCCCCCCCGACTCATGACACAACTCCCCCCGACTCTTGACACAACCCCCCCCCCCCCCCCCAACTCATGACACAACTCCCCCCCCCCCCCGACACAACTCCCCCCAACTCATGACACAACTCCCCCCCCGACTCTTGACACAACTCCCCCCACTCCTCTCTTACCTTTTTCTTCATTCACTTCTCAGTTACATTCAGAATGTGAAAATCTATACTTTAACACAAAATGTCTACAGTCAGCAGTGTGTGTGATAGCGACATTAACTCTTTCACCACCCAGTTTCTGTGTGGAAAACACTCCCCAGCGCCAAATATTTTAGAAACAATGCTCTCAGTCACAGACTTCGGTTCATGTCAAAACAACACAATGGACTTGTTCAGTTCAAACTGTTACACTGTGAAAAATGGTCTTTTCAACATGACCCTTCAATGTCAACAAAAGTCGCCTGTGGTGGTGCACTGTCTAGTCAACTAAAGTCGCCTATGGCAGTGAAAGAGTTAAACAAAATTCCCCCTCTTCCTGCGTGCTGTCCATCACTCACTTCTGCTGGAGAATGGCAGCATAGCTATCCAGGAAGTCGTTGTGTTGGCCCAGATGAACTGCAGGAAGACGTAGGAGCACAGGCCGGCACCCTGCATCGACGGCAGCAACACCGCCACAGGGCTTTGTCCCGTGATGCTAGCATTGTGGAACTCCTCGGGTAGCGACACCATCACACCCTCAATGGGAGCCACACACTCTGCACAACACACCCGTCATTTGTCACTGCATTATTGAATTGCAATAGAGTAAGCATTATCTGTCAACAAGGGAGGCACAGCCTTCATGGCTGGAGTGTGATTCCTACTGAACTGAAAAAAGAAAAGAAAAGAAAAATAGAAAAAAGAAACTAAAGACAGGAGAGGAGGGTGGATTGTTACCACTACTCACTGAGTTTTTTGGGGGGTTCTATACTTGTGAAAATCATACATATTTGTGTGTAGGAATATTTTTTGAAAAAAAAAACAACACGTAAAAAAGCAAAAGCAAATGTGCACACTACATACATTTATTCATAAAAATCATACAGTAAAGTTGAACTGTTTCAAAATTGCATATTTTTTTCCTCCTAATTCCTGTATCTTATTCATCATGTCACATGTATCCTTAATCGCACTTTAGAGCCACTAGTTAAGCATTATACAATTAAATATCACTAATTTATTTTTATTACTCAGGGCAAAAACACAAAGCAAAGACTTACGGTAGCCAATAAGATGTTCCTTGACAATTTCCCAAGCTTTGGAAAAGTTGCTCAGCAGCTGCTCCAACCCTGTATGCTCTGTTGATAATGATAACAGATAGCATTTATATGGTGTGAACTCCCTATATGATGGGCTTTAAGCGCCTCACATAAAACAATACATACATAAGTGCATGACAACATACCTCTGCACATGAAAAAACTACACATACATGTGTATACATACACAAAGCCAATACTGCAAATTGTAGATATCAACACACACACACAATGCCCTACACACACATGCTTGCACACTTGAAAACATTAAAAAAAATATTCACATGACGATGTATTCAGCAATGTTACCGCATTAAAGTATTTCGACTGGTCGAAATCAAATATATATGAGGGGACCTTCAACATGTATATCTGGTCTTTTGCATGTGTACACATGCAAGGGGGATGTAGGCACTGGCAGGTCATGATGAAGTGGGATAACAGAAAAACACCCATCCTTTATCTCCCAGTTGTCAATGCCAGGATGAAGCCCAATGCTTTAACCATTCAGCTACTGCACTTATTTAGACATGGCCCTGGGAAAAGAAATCCTTTCCATTCTTTCATATACGTGGCCATGGTTGTATATCAGGTGACAAATGCAATATCTGAACTTTCTTTTTCCTTTTTTTTTTTTTAAAGCTCAAAACATATGGCTTACTATCAACTGGTCTGAAATTTCGTGCACATGTGCACACACAAAAGTTGTTTTTTTCCTGTTTGAATGTTTGTTTGTTTTGTTTTTTTTCAAATACAAAAATGTAGCATCATATATTACATGAGTAGTGCCTGATGTCAAAATGTATGTAATGGTAATTTGTTTGTCTTTGAAAGAGTATAACCTTCCTTGGAAGGGAAGAAAGATTTTCTTTTTTAAAAGTACATTTAAATGGCAATCAAGTGCAGGACCAACCAAGGGGAAAAATTCACTGTGCATGTGTCAGCACACACTGTCCATCTGCTCCCCACCCCCTCTGCCCCGGCCCCACTCTGTTGCTTCACCTTTCTTGTTCATCACATCCTCAACAGTGAGGGTGGCCGCCTCTGCTCTGTCCAGGCGTCGGTGAAGCTGCATCATCAGTCGTCGCTGGCCTCTCAGGATGGCTGGCACATAGTGCAGGGCCTCCACAACGTGGCGCTGTCAGAAGAACAAAAATAACAAGTCTGTGTGCACAACTGCATAATCTGATGAAACATGTCTGGTTTTGAATGACTAAAAACTTTAAAAAGAAAAGGACAAAAAAAACAAAAAACAACAAACATGAACAGCAGTACAAAAATCATCAGATAAAGAACTGTGCATCATGGTCATCAACATTCTTACTAACAACGTTTTTTTGTTTTTTTTTCTTATTTCATTTTTTTTTTATTTAAATTTTTTTAAAAACTAATATTACATCAAATGAAAAGACATTAGAGCACAAAATCACAACTTTCCTTATTTTTTGGTCTTAAAGATTTAAATGACAATGGAATTTATAACTGAGAAGAAGAGACAGCAGCAGAAGGAGAAGGGGCAGAAGAAGAAAAAGAAGACATGACAGAATTCTCTATGGTGTAAGAGAGTCTTTTCGCAAAGGGTACTCAAGTTAATTATTTATGGGCACTCAGATCTTTAACCTGCCCACCTTTTGCGTACAACAATACCAGCAACCATGTTCTGGTGGCGCACCTGTTGTTTGAAGAGGCGAAGGACAGGGAAGGTGTCCCGTGTGTCCTGACGTGACTCCACCTCCAGGTGGAAGTGCCGGAAGAAGTGATCCACAGTGATGGGGGGACGGAAGCGCCACACAGCCGGAACCAGTGACAACTGGTACACGTCCTGCCCCTCAGGGGGTGGTCCCTCCTCGTCTTCATACACCACTTTGAGCAGAGCCGTGTTGCCTGCATTCACACACACACACACACCACTTTGAGCAGAGCCGTGTTGCCTGGATATACATACACACACCACTTTGAGCAGAGCCATGTTGCCTGGATATACACACACACACCACTTTGAGCAGGGCTATGTTGCCTGCATTCACACACCCACCACTTTGAGCAGAGCCATGTTGCCTGCATTCACATACACACACCACTTTGAGCAGAGCCGTGTTGCCTGCATTCACATACACACACCACTTTGAGCAGAGCTGTGTTGCCTGAATATACATACACACACCACTCTGAGCAGAGCCGTGTTGCCTGGATATACATACACACACCACTCTGAGCAGAGCCGTGTTGCCTGGATATACATACACACACCACTTTGAGCAGAGCCGTGCTGCCTGGATATACATACACACACCACTCTGAGCAGGGCCGTGTTGCCTGGATATACATACACACACCACTTTGAGCAGAGCCGTGTTGCCTGGATATACATACACACACCACTCTGAGCAGGGCTGTGTTGCCTGGATATACATACACACACCACTTTGAGCAGGGCCGTGTTGCCTGGATATACATACACACACCACTTTGAGCAGGGCCGTGTTGCCTGGATATACATACACACACTACTTTGAGCAATGTGGTACTGCCTGCATACACATGTATACCCATCTTAGTGCGCATATGTGTGTTTGTAAGTTTGTATGTGTGTGTGCATGTGTTTGCATGCACACATGACAGTGCAGATGTATGTATTCTGATGTCCATGTAGAAGCCTCTGCATGTGAGTTTAGCAGTTGTTATATTAACAGTTTTTTTGTTGTTGTTTTTTTGCTGCCATCTGTACCGTTTCAGTGGCATTACTCCCACACGGCTCATTTAGTTAGATTCCCCCATACACGGCCACACCGGGGATCATCCGCCACAGTTCCAGGGTCGGCAGTCCACAGGGAAACACCGATATTAGATCGACAGGAGGCCACACACCAGACGTGATTATTAACAGTATTTTTCTTCACATATGTGACAACATAAGGCAAATGTACATACAGTCATGTACAACTGTGTGGTCAACAATTAACCAATGCAAGCCTATAGCACACTCAGCTCTGAGCAGGGAACAGCCACAAGCCCCAAACAATCCTGAAATATCATGCATCTGAAAGGGTTTGATCCCATATCCTCTGGGTTCACACACCGTGATGCTTACAACTTTGCCGTGGTGGCTTGCGCAACGAAACAGCCTTCTATTTAAATTTTGTAATTTATTTCATTTATTTTTTTTCTTTTCTAAACAGCCTACTTGCTGACTTACCCTGACGTGTGTCTGACACGATGGCTTGGTTTCCGTCACGCACAACAGCGTCCATGTTCTGATCAACACACAATGACAGTCCATGTTCTGATCAACACACAATGACAGTCCATGTTCTGATCAACACACAATGACAGTCCACGTTCTGATCAACACACAATGACAGTCCTGTTAATGATCAACACACAATGACAGTCCTGTTAATGATCAGAAAGATCTGTATTCCTTCTGGTGCCCAAGGCCCTACAGTAGTCCAAAATCTTGCATGTGCTCATTTGGAATATTAACTGAAAAATAAGGACTTCTAAAAGTAAGTTGTGAAACGATAATGCTGATGACTGAAATGTTTTCAGCAGTACATAGATACAGACACAGACACACAAATATACCCACCCACCCACCCACACACATTCCCATCATCACTTGTACGCAGAACAGAAACATACCATACCCAGAATTCAACCCCTTCCCCAGCCAACAGCTCCATTCATTCATTATACACACACACCTGCATTACACTACCTCCTAATCACTCACTCACACCTGTCCAAACAACTTCAACCCAAACCTGTATTGCCGGGGCAATGAAGACAGGTGTGAACTGCTGCTCCCACTGTGCCCTCTCCTCCTTTGTGGTCAGCTGGAACTGAGGCCTCCCTGGCACAACTGGAATGCGAGACAACGTTTACCCCATGACAGTTTCACAATAATTTAAGCCAATGTACTCACACCCACACCACAAACACGCACACACACACTCACCACAAACACACCCACACACACACCACAAACAAACACACACACACGCCACACACACACAGGATCATAAATCCAAACCCAGCTAAAGTCTTTGTTTTCCATAAAGAAATGTAAAAAGCATCAATCAAAAAAAACTGTCTTGGTTTAACTTTAAACCTTTAAAACTGATTTGCACTTGGGGTGGGATGGTGGTTTTAAAAATCACAGACACACACCACAACACATACCCACCCCCTCCCTCACACACATCCATACATATGCATCCTCCTCTACACGCCCCCCCTGCACACACACACACACACATTTACCTACACCCCCACTGCACACACATACACACTCCCCACACATGTACCATACCCCCCCTGCCCCCCACAAAAAAACAACCACCTCACACACACACATGAATACCCCTACACACACATACAAAACACTGCACATACCTACACCCCCACTGCACACACATACACACTCCCCATACATGCACCTGCACATCCCCCCCACACTCCCTCCCACACACACACACACACACGCATATACTCATACACATCCCCAAACTACACACACACACACACAAATTTATATACCCCTACACACACACATACCCAACACCCACTCCAGCACCACCACCATCCACACACACACACCACATCCTCCCACCCATTCCCCAAACCCTGCCCCCCCCATCCCCCCAGCCCCTCCCCACCCACCCACACACACTGACCAGGCAAGGTGCAGGAGGCCAGCAGATGACAGACATGGTGCAGGACAAGGAAGACGTCATCAGCACTGCGCCCCAGACACCTCTGCAGCACCTTCAGGTCGTGTTCCATGTGGTCCACGAAGAACTGGGCACACTGGTCTGGGGCGATCCTCGGCGTCACCATCCGACACACTGCCGCCGCCTGGCAACACACGTGTCAGTCAGTTGCTTTCATTGACATGACACACACTGCCACTGCTAGACAACATGTGTTAGTTACATTTATAGACATGACAAACTGCCACTGCTAGGCAACACGTGTTAGTTACATTTACAGAAACAACACACTGCTGCTGTCAGGAAACATGTGTTACTTACATTCACAGATATGGCACACTGCCACTGCCTGGCAACACATGTCAGTCAGTACGTTGCTTTCACTGACGTGACACACTGCCGCTACCCAGTAACATGTGTTCGTTACATTTACAGACATGACACACTGCTGCTGTCTGGCAACACATGATAGTTACATTCATGGAAACAACACACTACCGCTGATTGGCAACACGCGTTGTTATATTCATAGAAATGACACACTACTGCTGCCAGGCAACACGTTAGTTACATTTACAGACATGACACACTGCCACTACCTGGTAACACATGTTAGTTACATTCAAAGAAATGATATACTGCCGCTGCCTGGAAACATGTGTTAGTTACATTCATAGACATAACACACTGCCGCTGATGGGCAACCTAGGGTAAAAAAAAAACCAACAGGGGTACAAAGAGGCTGCTTCACCAGCTGACCACCTGTGTGTTGGTGTTGGCGGACAGGTACAACACAGCATGCAGGAGAAACCGCAGAACGCTGCACTCCACAGACGTCAGCTGTCTCTCGGGAACCGACTCCAATCCTCGCTGTGCTGCTGGGCCAAGGATGTGGCCTTTCTGCGTCCTGTCAGCCCTGAAACACAGTCGTCAAACTGATGGGTGAGGTGAAAGAAGGGTTAGAGCACTGGATTCTCGCCGATGTTTTCAGAGTTCGATTCCCAGTTTCCACACACCTGGCGTGGGTTGCATAAGTGAAGGTAGCAGTGCTAAGTTTACTTATCGTTAAGAATGTTCTCAACTCCATGGCCAGTTCCATAGACTTTGGAACGCTCTTAACTCTAAGCACACTTAGACCCCCTCTTGCAATCCAGCTCTGGTGGGTTAAGGTTGGAGACTTTTTCCAATCTCCCAGATCAATCAATATAATTATGTCTGCAGATATGCTGGCGCGTGACCCCTCTGTGAGTGTATATGTGTGCAGAAGATCAAATACACATGGAGAAGATCCCATAACCCATGTCAAAGATTGGTTGGTTATGGAAACAAGAACATACCCAGCATGCACACCCCCCAAAACAGAGTATGGCTGCCTACAAGGCATGGTGCATGGTAAAGAAACAGTCATACACATGAAAGCCCACTAACATGTATAAGAGAATGAGGGAGTTGTAGCCCACAATTGCAGAAGAAGAAAAAGTTCTCACACCATCAACAATCACAGACTCCATCCCCTCACACAGATTTCAAACAATCACTCATTCACAACACAGAACTGTTCCACACGTGAAAAGACAGACTGACCAACAGCAGTTTTTTCCCCTTGCCCTGAAAGTTCTATTCTCTTAATACAGGATATTTCACAAAGACCATTACACTGTTTTTTCACACTCATCAAGTATGATAATGTTCAATTTAATAAGTACTAATGTTTTCAGATTACAATGATACAGGTGCCGTTTTTACCATTGAGAAAAAGAAAAGAAAAAGAACAAACAGCTAAAAAAACAACAACCAACAAACAAAAAAAAAAAAGCAGAAACAGCTGTGGTGGTATGATATGGAGTGATGGCCTAGAAATAACGCGTCCGCCTAGGAAGTGAGAGAATCTGACCGCGCTGGTTCGAATCACGGCTCAGCTGCTGATACTTTCTTCCCCTCCACTAGACCTTGAGTGGTGGTCTGGACGCTAGTCATTTGGATGAGACGATAAACCGAGGTCCCGTGTGCAGCATGCACTTAGTGCATGTAAAAGAACCCACGGCAACAAAAGGGTTGTTCCTGGCAAAATTCTGAAGAAAAATCCACTTCGATAGGAAAAACAAGTAAAACTGCACGCAGGAAAAGATACAAAAAAATGGGTGGCGCTGTAGTGTAACAACGTGCTCTCCCTGGGGAGAGCAGCCCAAAATTCACACAGAGAAATCTGTTGGGATAAAAAGAAATACAAACACAAATACAAAAAGCTTTTACATTTATGAAGTAATGCGTTTCTAGACTTACCCAGAGTTCTGTATGTTTCTGGCAGCGGCGTTATATCCAATGCCTCCAATCTTATGTCCACAGGGGCACATGCCTTCCACAGCTGGCTGTCCACACTGAAATCATACCATTGTCTTCTATTCAATTTCATCTTCTCCCATTCATTGTCAATGATCATCATTATTTCTGCAGTAAAAATCTTTTTAAAAAAAATCCT